>NW_013667023.1:263403-270980 GCF_000517525.1 Limulus polyphemus
CCCTCACCACGTACAGGAATCCACGTCGAGGGGAATTGATGTTGTTGACTAGCTGTCTTACCTTTGCGCGAAACTTCTTAAACACACAGAAAACAAACAAATAAAAACAAACTTAAAGTAGCTCCTTAAAGCTAAAACAACTTACTAAATTTAAGACAACTGCTAAACCTAAAATAGCTTACTAAATTCAAGACAGTTTTAAAGCTAAATGGTTTGTTTTTGTTTAAGCGCAGAGATACACAGTAAGCTATCTACACTGTTCCTACCTGGGTATCATGCTCCAAATAAGCTCTGAAGCTTACCGCTAAGCTGTCGGAGAAGCACAGCTAAACGGCTTACCAAACATAAGATGGTTGTCAAGCTAATTAGCTTACCAAACAGCTTTTAAAACAAAAATGTCTTACCACATTTAAAACAAATGTAAAACTAAATACACCCCTAATGACACAGCGGTAAGTCTGCGGACCTATAATACTAGAAATCGGGTTTCGATACATGTGGTGGGCACAGCACAGATAGCAGTTTGTGTAACTTTGCACTAAACTATAAACATACACAGCTAAATAGCTCACCAAACTTAAAACAGTTTTAAAGCTAAATGCTTGAATAATCAGTTATTTATATTAAGTGCTTATATCTTTGACCTTTACACCAAACCGATAATGTGTATTTCAGATAATGAATTGGTTTATATTTATAGATGGAAATAGTAGTCCACGAAGTGCATATGGCGATTTGATTATGATAACAACATTGAAGCCTTTTCTTTTAGATAAAAAAGTTTCATAAATTAGAGCTGTACCAGTTAAACATATGAAACATCGTAATGTTTCCTGCAGAAGTATATAAACAGTCAGCAACTTTGCAGTCTGTCTGACTGGCATACGAATTATAAATTACTTTTTGTTAATAGTTTTAATTAACTTGAGCACGTACTAGCTGTTGACACGATCGGATCGCTCTGTAGGGTTTTCCCTTCTGATTACAAAACAAACAATCCTAGATATTCTGTCTCTTGGTGTTTTTCCACGATATGGCTGTTATACGATATACTTCATTCATTATGTTGGAAATACGTAACGTATATCATAAGCTATTTCATGTTTTTAAACGATGCATACAATTTCGCAATGCTAGTTTTTATGGAAGAAATTTTAGCTACATACGCCGGGAATTTAGGAAATATGTCTTGCTACGTAAGTACATAAAGGCTCTCAAATGGTTGTTTCTTAGACGATATTTATCTCGAATATGATTAGAATATTATCTGAAATACTTAAGTTAATAAATTTTCATCGATGTGGTTGATTTTGCATATATAAAATAATTTATAACGTTTTTTTCTTCTTCTGCACTAGTGATTCTGTAAGGAAATTAATCTTCCCATAAGAATATACAAAAAACCTATATAAATTAGAAAATATCGTAAATACCATGCAGAGTTAGACAAGGAACAACCAACCGCCTAACAACACTGGTAATACAAGTATAAAGGAAAATATATATATTGCTAAATAAAAATGTTATATAGGGCTGGCTACTGATCTTGAAAAAAAGGAACCAAAAGACAGGAATGAAAATGGACATATCCCTTGATCGGCTAATGATCATATAGCAGACTAAGCCGTCTAGAATTTACATAGAGAATAAAATCTCTACATTACTGGCTTCCCCACTTTATCTATCGAAAACTTGGTGTTTAAATAGAATCTCAGCTTTCATCATTATACATTTCCTTTAGTTAACTTTAGAGTACTACTTTTATGACTATTTTACAATAGATTAACATTTTACGATTGGAAATTCTGTTTATATTTGTTTTGCCAGTGTTTGTTTGTTTGTAATTAAGCACAAAGCTACACAATGGGCTATCTGTGCTCTGCCCACCAGAGGTATCGAAACCCGAATTCTAGCATTGTAAGTCCGCAGACATACCGCTGTGCCACTGGGGGGCGTTTTGCCAGTGAGTAAGCCAGTAATGTAGGGGTTTTATTCTCCATATAAAGTTAAGGCAGCTTAGTTTGCTATGTAATCATCAGCCTGATCAAGTGATATGTTCACTTCCATCCCTATCTTGTTTGGTTCCTTTTTTCAAGTTCTGTAACCAACCTTACATAACTTTTATATTTAGCGATAATTTATTTTCCTTGTATTGTTTTTTATTTTTTATAAGATGGCGTACGTGGGTTACTAGGTTATATAGTGTATTCTAAAGCTTTATAAATTTTGCATAGAATAATAATAAAATAGGTTGTCAAAGATCATGAAGACTATTTTTATTTATCAAGTGATAATAAAATTATAGTTACTATTAGAACTAGGTAGGCGCTAGGTCTGTTGAAGAAATATGACGATGAACGAAAATATGAAATCTCGGTTTTTGGTTATTCGCTAGTTTTCGACTTTGGGACGCTCTGGATAGCTGAAAAGCAGCATATACACCGGAGATATATAGCTTCTGATTACCTATAGAGAAGAAAATCCAGATGAATTTTGTATTGCTTTAATACGCGCGTCCGTGCCATCCTTACATGGAGAGTGGTAGCACACTCTCCGATAGATGCTCGTGGTCGCAAATTTCCAGGGGCGTATAGTCAAAATAGGCAAAAAGGCACGCACATACACAAAATTCTGAAAAAAAAGAAGAAAAATAATTAATTAATAAGCGTTTGTATACCGTAATTAATTTATGGTAATATTCATCATGGGAGTGTACCTACACATAGTTGATTTGAAATATACGCTCCTGAATTCTCAACTTAAATTATATGTATAAAAAGTAGTCACATAAGACGCATGTGCAACTGACTTGGCTGCCTTTTGTCTGTTCAGCATCTAGATTAAGAATGACTGTGTCTGAATACTAGAAATTTCTGATCTGGCTGTTTATCTAATGTGTAGTATAAGGAGTTGTTCAGGTTGAACATTCAAAATACCAAAATAACAAGATATAAAACGGATATAAGGAAAATTTGGTATATATATATTAAAACTAATCATTTACTAAGTTGTTCATTCACCATACATATCATTTAAACTTAGAGAAACCTGTGAATAGACGTTCTTTCTATTTTTAAATTTTCAGGAGAAACCACACAATAAGAGAAACCTGCAGAAAACCGCAATAAAAAAAAGAAAGAAAAATACTGAATATCGGTAACACATTGTGGAAAGAGTTAAACTGATTAAAATCAAAATCATCTTTAGAAATGCATATTCAGGTCGAAAAAAAACAAAACAAAAATAAACTCTGCATCCCTGTAGTACCGTAAATTATTCGTCTGTAAGTAAATACGGAATACTGGGGAAACGAACATTTTCAATGGAATAAAATCTATATTTTATACACAACAACAAAACAACACACAAACAAGTGTGTAGTTCAGAAAACAGCATCAATTGTAACTACAAGGGAAGAAGGTTCTATTAATTGTAGGATCCACTGTTGGGGAGCCCTCTTACAGTCTCTAATCGGTTGCAGTTATAAAAGAGAGAAAGTCTCGTGAGTTGTGGACTTACTGGTGAGGACACCATATGGCTTCTCCAATCACGTGACTAAAACACTTAACAGAAGATTGTCACGTGTGGCTCAAACATAACAGCATCTTTAACACGTTTGTTATTTTTCATTGTGATAAACATATGTATGAGACTTATTAGTTTTTAGGTTCGTTGTGCAATGCTATATGTTATTTTTATGTTATTCGCTTTCGCTTTTGAACTCACTCTACGTTTTCACTTACATCGATCGTTGTATTGTCGTGAACAGTAATACTGATAATGTACAATTTAACATACATGTGCCATTATTTGTTCCAATTATAGTATAGAATATAGAGCATCATTCTTCCAAACATTAAACCTAAACTCTAGCATTATACCGAACTAGCTCTTCAAAAAAAAAAGAAAGATTGGAAGTCGATGTTTAAATAAAAAGCAAGTTATGCTGTTAAAATCCTATTAATGTATTCCTTTGGTTAAAAACATTCTAGACCGGTTTGTGCATGCCTGGCAATGTAATATTAATACAAGAGTGTCAAAATGTTCCACAGTATTACAAAAAAGGGTTGAAAACGTGATTTCAGCGCCGTAGGTAACCTTGAACATGTCAAAAAACTATAACTTTGTTTACTGTTAAACACAAAGCTACACAATGGGCTATCCATACTTTATCCACTGCTGCTATGGAAACCCGATATTTTTTGTATTATAAAATTAAGCTCTTAGAGTTGAAGCTGAACCCCCCGGAAGGGGGAGAATTTATGTTGCACACGCCACGTTGACAATAATTTGATCGAATATTGTGATTTAACAAAGCAGATATAGGGAAAATGCCTGACTTGAACGATCCTCCATGTGAACAGAATATTGTGCATATGGAAAAGTTAGTTTGTAACAAGTTTCAGCTCTGTGCTTCACAATGGACTCGGCTTATTCAAGCTTCGAAGATGCAAAACGTGTATAAAAATAGTAAATATTAGTGGAGAATACGCAACACTCAGTGTATTCACATAGAGAGATGTGCAGCTCCTCATCACAAAATGCTTAGTATTGTTAGTACTTTGGATTGGTGCTATTTATACCCACATATGTCACGGGGCGGTTACATTTTCTCTGATCGGAAGTTATTATTTTCCCCTTGTCTATTTGTCACTGGGCATTGAGGGGAAGATAGTCTGCAGAATGTTGGAGCCAATATACATCTCTGGTAGCAAAACACTCCACGTGAACTGCTCCCCTGACTACTCATGCTTTCCGAGGATTATCTTCGTGATTTCATTGTTGGCTTTTATTAGCTCAAGCAGGCAACGTCGTATACCAGGAACATCTCTTAAAACTGGTAGTTACGTCTTGTTACACAACAAGCCAGACGGTAATCTGCTACGGCTCAAATCCGTGTTAAAACTGGTTCTGTTTTCTAGTGCCTATCACCGTCACAAGGGAACATCTCTTAAAACTGGTAGTTACGTCTTGTTACACAACAAGCCAGACGGTAATCTGCTACCGTGTTAAAACTGGTTCTGTTTTCTAGTGCCTATCACCGTCACAAGGGTACATCTCTGCCTATGTCGTCGCAACAGGAGGAAGCATGCACTTGGTGCAGTTGATCAGGATTGATATTTTGCTGACGACGAGATAAAACACATAATACGATAATGCTGTAAATGTGGTCGAGTGCTGGGTAGATTACATGAAGCTAAGTTCTTTTTGTTTTCAAATAATTGTCCATGCAGAATATACAGAGCGTTGAATGCGCAATATTATACCGATTTTTAATATGCAAATCAGCAAGTCATGTGACAACTACAGCCGATATAAAGTCGCGATGGAACAGCTTATGTCAGAATTACATTTTGATATTGTTGTTTCGTAGGTAGTGTGATACCACTGAAAATTAGTCGTTTTTAGGAAGGGTATGTAATGGCCCTTCCCGACACACAGTATTAATACACTCGGATGATGAAGATGTAGGGCATGGGCTGGCTCTGTGATAAAGCTCTGGATTTCGGAGCAGGCGAACTGGTTTGAATCCGTGTATTACCACAAAATTTTCTCCGCATTTTAAGCTGTGGTACGTTATAAGAGTGGCAGTCTATCTCTTATTGGGTTTATAGGGTGCATCTGACTGGCTGTTTACACTCTGGTCAGTAGTTCAAAATTAGGGATGGTGGTAGATAGCCTTAATAACTTTGCCATAAATACAAATAGAATACGTGAAGACGTGTTCACATCAGGGATTTAGAATTTCCAAGACGGGAATATACCTCTTACGTAATGACCCTGTGAAACAAAGAAATGTGGGCCATTTTGGGGAACTAGGACCACTCAGAAAGAAACAAGAAACAAATCGTACCCCAATCATGGTAAGCAAAATCCGGTGTCTTGTAACAATTGAGAATCCACAAACACAAAGTAAATGGCAAAAACCGTCCACTTGTCCCATGCAATAGTACGTAACATAATCAATAAGAATATCCATCTGGAAAAAATCCACACAAGTTACGTGCAAAAAAATTGCATCCACAACATATCCATTTAGCCGTCGCATACCTGAAACAGCTGGAGAATGAAACGAGTATTCATAGTATTCCATACGAAGACATACAAGTCAACTCAGAGAATGCAGCGCCTATGGATTTCTGCTCGATCGGATTGTTAAAGTGGGCACTGAGAGCAGTCGTCCTAGTACACAATATGGATTATAGAAACATGAAGAAAGGAGTGGTGTACTTTGGACATGACAGCCTTACGATATAGCCTTTTGCAGTGGAAACTATGTTAAAACTATTGTCAAGATACACGGTCGTCAGATAGAACATGAATGGACATGGCGATTTGGACCGTAACGACGTGATGAGGCTCCAAAATCGATTTAATATAATATACACAACCTCTGTATATCCTGATTAACATACTGGTTCATACATCTGATGGTGGTCGCCATTTTTGAAATTAAGACACACTGTAACTATATAATATGCCATATCACCTATCATATCTATCTATATTTGTGTAACTTTACACACAAACCTGATATGGGCCATTTTAGGTCCTTATTGACACCCATCTTTTCGAATAAACATGAATTATACATTTACTTTTCTTGTTGATGAATTAAGATCAGCTATGAGTAAAGACTTTGTATAATTTGTGATAGAAATGTGACGAATTTTACATACAGTTTATGTAAACGATCTGTTCGTAATTCAAGTATTTTTACATTTTAACATTAAGAATTAAATATATTTAAAGAGTATAAATCTCAACACCCATTAATTTATACATGTGTTTAACAACGTGGTTAGATGGCGATGACATCATTTCATTGGCATGTCGAGTCATCTTCGGCTTACTTTCTCTCCATGCTTAAAGAGATCTGGTTAGTTGAAAACCTCATATCTCGGATGACTCTGATAAAAATGGGGTTTAGAACGTGCCCCTTTGTCGCCTCTCACAAAACTTCTGTTTTACCAACACCCACAATTGCCTCATACTTTAAAAATGATGACATCTACAAACACATACACTGGTAACTACACTCTGGTTGTTCAGATAGAGGGTTAAAATGCACTTTCATAGATTGTGTAATACGTAGTCGACAAATCACCAAATTTATCATATTAACATATTGTCAGTATAAGGCTATAAGCACTCAAAAGGTTGATCCAATTGCTATTATCAAGTACGAAAAAAGTTAAATTTTGCCTGTATGGGCTCTTTAACTTTAAATGGGTATTCAGATAAAACATTATTTGTATGACTGTAGCTAATTTTGATATAAGCATATGTATTATAGCATATCTTATAGTGATTGACCTTTATTGGCCTACTTCATAGCAGTTGGAGCTACGAACGGAAATGTATTGACTTAACTGTTATTGTTATGAATGTATGTCTGAGTTTTTCTAATAACTCAAACCATCGAATAATATTGAACTCTGAAAAAGTTCTAATTTAACTTAACATCAAGGCCTTGACTTAAAACATTTCTAAAAAATGCCCCGTACTCTCTTGCAGTAGTTCTGTTTATTTATTTGTTGTTAAGCAAATCTACACAATCTGTACTGTATCTATTG
>NW_013667023.1:271103-272496 GCF_000517525.1 Limulus polyphemus
ATGAATGTATGTCCGAGTTTTCTAATAACTCAAACCATCGAATAATATTGAACTCTGAAAAAGTTCTAATTTAACTTAACATCAAGGCCTTGACTTAAAACATTTCTAAAAATGCCCCGTACTCTCTTGTACAATATAATTGTTTTGATATACCACTTCTTAATCTATATATAATATTGGGATCATTGGAATGATGTCTATATAAAAAATGTATTGTGAAAAGAAAAGTATAATGTTTTCTGTAATCCGCATGTGAAAGGACTATCATCATTATGACATATTATTAATAAATCGTAGACTGTAGCTCTTGCCCTTTGTAGTTCATGATTACTCAAATTGCAAGGATGTCGTCCCCTTTAAGCGCATTACACATATGCTAAGGTTTTTTTTTTGTGAGGAAAACTTGAAAACTGAAATTAAGATGACAGCCAAGAAAAAAATCATAAAAGGTTAGGAATCAACTTTTCAAAGTTAGGAAATCATTTTCGTTACAACTGCGGAGCAACTGGATACTTAGCCTTTTGGCTCCCCTTCTAATGGTGGCTTAACCCTATACCCTATAGTTATTTATATTTAGCTGGCGCCCCTAAGTAGACTGTAACCATTGCTCCAGATAGCTAGTATATCCGCGTAAAATACGAATTATTTATTGAGAAATATGTGTCATTTTTTATTTTACGTGTGTACTATTACCAATACAATATGAGTTGTTGTACCTACTGGTTTCACACTGTAAAAATGTTTTTTTGTACAATAGACGCTTACACCGTGTTTAAAAATAAAGCAAACCGCAATTAGGAGTGTAACGATACATCGAACTGTCGATAGATTGTGATTACAACGATATATCGAACTATCGATCGATTGTGATTACAACGATACCTCGAACTATCGATAGATTGTGATTACAACGATATATCGAACTGTCGATAGATTGTGATTACAACAATACATCGAACTGTCGATAGATTGTGATTACAACGATATATCGAATTATCGATAGATTGTGATCACAACGATACATCGAACTGTCGATAAATTGTGATTACAACGATACATCGAACTGTCGATAGATTGTGATCACAACGATACCTCGAACTATCGATAAATTGTGATTACAACGATATATCGAACTATCGATAGGTTGTGATCACAACGATACCTCGAACTATCGATAAATTTGTGATTACAACGATATATCGAACTATCGATAGGTTGTGATTACAACGATACCTCGAACTATCGATAGGTTGTGATTACAACGATACCTCGAACTATCGATAGGTTGTGATTACAACAACACATCGAACTATCGATAGATTGTGATTACAACGATACCTCGAACTATCGATAGGTTGTGATTACAACAATACATCGAACTATCGATAGGTTG
>NW_013667023.1:273408-274512 GCF_000517525.1 Limulus polyphemus
AAGAGGAGGTTGTGCCCATTTAAGTCTCCCAAAAGCAAAAAGGGAGGTGGCAACTGGTCAATGAGGGCATCAAGGTCCGATTGATTATAAGTATCCCCAGGAGACAGGTAGAGAGAACAAACTGTGATGGCACAACCCAAGGAAACACGTATGGCTACAGCCTCCAAGGGTGTATCGAGGGACACAGATAAGGAGGGCACATGCTGGTCGACCAACAGTGCCACCCTTCCGTGTACCCACCCATCACACAACCTGTAATTCTGGTACAAGGAAAACTGCTGAAGGGTGACTGTATTGGCAGGTTTCAGAAATGTTTTCTGTAAGGAGAGACATGCGGGATGATAGGAGTCTATCAAGGCCTTAATGTCGTCGAGATTCGAACGAAAACCTCGACAGTTCCACTGTATCAAAGTGGCCATTTTTAAGTATGTTTAGGAGAAGAGGGTGGAGAACCCTTCGGTTTACGACCACGCCGTTTTTCTTTACTAGATGGAGGTCGATCGACCTCCATTGATCCTGCCCCTGAACGAGCAGGCAGATCTCTGTCATCAGAGTGAGAATCCAATGACTGAGGACGTGATCGAATAATCGTCCTGCATTTAGGTGCCAAAGAAAGACCTGCACGGACACCAGAGGCTGGTGCCCGAGGAGGTTGACCCAGGCAGTCACTGGAAGGAACAGTGAGGACAGAGATTAAAGTAGATGTAGATTGGTCAACTCTATTATCTATGGAGGGCAGAAGACCCCGCACATGGCGTGAAAAAGACTCAGATGGAGGCACGGAAAGGTCCATCTGCACTCCCACTGTAGCAGTGGAGCGTAGTGCAGAGGCATATGTCCGAGATGTAGGAGGGAACAATAGCTTCCGAGCCTCAGGATAAGAGATGTTATTTAGAGTCTTCAAATGCTGTACCTCTTTTTCCTCCACCCACTTAGGGCAAGACCTAAAGTAGGAGGGGTGGGAACCACTGCAATTAACACAGTGATGGTCCAGTTTGCACTCATAGGAGTCATGGTCCTTGCCACCACATCGAGCACACGTCACAGAACCACGACAAGATGTCTTTGAGTGACTGAACTGCTGACGCCGAAAATATCGGAGAG
>NW_013667023.1:274991-276641 GCF_000517525.1 Limulus polyphemus
AATGGTGGCAGGTGGACGTGGTGATGAAAACGTCAAAATCAAAACTTACGTTGGCACCATAATTCCATCTTCACGAGTGGAGATCCTTTGAACTGCCGAAACTCCTTGATTGGAGAAACCAGCAAGGATCTCTGACTCGGGGATAGATTTCAAGTCCCTCTCAACAGTAACTCCTCGTGAGGAATTCAAGGAAGCATGGGGAGTAACCTCAATGGGTATATCCCCAATGGCCCTCGAATTTAAGAGAAGTTCACTGTGCTTAGAATGGGAAGTCTCTACTAAGATATCTCCAGAACGTAGCTTCTTAACTGACTTTGGAGAGCCAGCAAGCCCCTCTAAGCCCTTCTGAATAAAAAAGGGACACATTTGCCGTAAAGATTTATCAGACAGTGAATGCATGATCAAAAAGCGAGGTACAGATGTACTTTGTGATGGAGACTGCTGTTCAGAGTCTTCTAGGCGTGGTCGTTTACCAATTTGCAGATTTTTAACATTTTTTTAAATTTGGAATGGGGGATCCATAATTACAGAGAGAGGTTCAGTGCCCACTGACCCCACCCGCCATGGAGTCCTATGAGGGGACGCACTACAATGTCAAACAAGAACACTGCAGCAATGCCAGGGTTTCATGAGCATTATACCCAAACTCCAGTATCAGACACGATGTCAACAACACTCGTTGAGAACGCCCAACACTGGTACTCGGTTGATCCTAGCCCCAGTGGACCAGCCGATTGACCCTAGGGGGCCACCCCAAGGCCACCCGTCTACAGGAATTAAAGGCCAAAGTGATGTGTTGCAGTGCCCCAGACACCACTCAACCACCAGGATGTTTAGATCCCAGAGAAAGTAACTGAAAATACAGAACCTTCCCTGGGAGGTCCCCTCACCACGTACAGGAATCCACGTCGAGGGGCTCAGCATGGTAGAAACTTTGGTAGACCGGTCACTTATAAGTGATTTCCCCGCATCTCTCACACCCCAAGTGAACGCTCTATATGTGTTTGTTTTTGTTTTAGAGCAAAGCTACCATAGGCTATCTGTTGTGTTCACTGCGGGGGAATCGAACCCCGGATTCTAACGCTTTAAATCCGTAAACTTATCGCCGTCCTACCGGGGGATCGCTCTATATGATCATCTGACCTTAGCCCTTTAACTCCTACTAGTAATACCCTTTTAACAAGTCAGACTAACTAGTTATCACAAATATTATAGGTTATATTTGTTTTAAACAGCAAAGAAGGCTGAGGTTAACAGGAAATTTTCATAAATCCCGAAACCCACGGGTTTGTTTTATGTAAAGCTTTTATTGGTGGCGATTAGTTTCATCATGTGTCTTTGCTGCATGAACTAACGTTTCTTAGTAGAACGTAAATACTTGCTTTATGCATGGGTTTGGATCAATAAGATATAACATGGTTAACTTTGTACATTACTGTAAGTGGATCATACAGGGGGGGGGGGGTGCAAAAGATGCAGTTGTATGGGACCCACAAAATGAAAGAAGATTTTAAGTCGTACTATGCACCCAGAATAGGATTTTGCATGGTGATCCAAGTTGACTAATGCGTGCCTGATAATGGATAATGCTTATGTACTGTTGACACATACAATTAATTTATCATTGAGTTCAAATTCGATGACGAGGAA
>NW_013667023.1:277601-285139 GCF_000517525.1 Limulus polyphemus
AATTAGGGACGGCTAGCGCAGATAGCACTCGTGTAGCTTTGCGCGAAATTCAAAAACAAACAAACTTCATATACCTTTCAATTTTTACGCTTAAAAATGGTAAGGAGCCAACTGGTTACATTATTTATTGTTTAATTGATACTTTCTCTTGAGGAAAAAATAATTTCACTTAAAAAATGATAGTAATAATAATTAAAAACCAAAATATAGGAGAAGGTTCCCGATTTTGTGTATCTAACACAAAGAATAAATACAAAACACGTTAACGCTTTCGATTCAATATATCATAGCTAATCATTGCTTCGCTAGGGGGAAGCTTCGACCTTATAATACATAAAATATGATTAAAACTATAGCTACGGCGGGTAACCAGACCTTCCCACTAGATATTTTGATGGCTCCGTAATGTCGCCACTTCCTGGCGCGAATATGTAATCCGATCATGTTACTGAATGTTATGGCCTCAAAATGCTATGAATTGGACGCGACCCAAATTTCATTGTTGTGGTAATATACACACTAGACGGATACTAAAAATTCATTGATCACATTATGCAAAAAGAAATGAACTGAACAGCACACAAAATCTAATTCAGTACATCAGGATAAAAAAAAACAGCTGTGAAAAACCAGATCAGAACACCAAGAACATTTCACTCTATGTCACTCTGTCTATTGCTATCTTCTTTGTTAGGCATTGACAACACACTGTGAACATATGCGCTATTTTTCATTTACCATAACATCAGTTCAATGAATAAGTTATTCAGAAAATGTATTAATGTTTTCCAAATTATCTCAGTCAATACTATGATGGATTGAGAGTTTGTATTATTTTATTATTTAAAGTATCTGCTGATTTTTGTGTTTTTTCATTAGTTTGCAAACTTAATTCTTCACTAAGAAAGAAAAACAAAGATAACGTAACGTTCAAATGATGAAAACGGTATAAATTCTCCAGCCTAGGTTTGTAAGTGCCGTAAAGTTGTCTGTCTGTTTTTAGGCCAAGGTTCTAATACAAAAGCTTTGTGTGTACTTGAACAGCTGTGCTTTAAAACTAGGTCGTCTTCGTATTTCAGCAACGTGAAAATTTTCTATTCTGAATATATGGATAAATGTAGAAAAATAGTATTCCTCCCTAGCGATAGTTCTAGGTAGCTTAGGCCAGTCAAAGAATCTATATAAAAGAAACGTTTAGTGACTTTACGTAGCTAAACTTGCATGGTGAAAATGTATATATATTTTACTAGAAATTTTGCTTTTGTTTTATTTAAGATAATTGTTTTCGCGAAAAAAAGAATACCGGATTATTCTGATAAACATATTTTATTTAGTTTATGTTCTAAGACGTTCTTAAACGTTAATAAACCCATTTTTATGCATTTTTAAGTTGAGCCCGGCTAAAGCTTAACAGCAATACCAAACGTTTTCAGTGTTCAAATGAAATAATAGCTAAGTAAAATTATTTTGCAAAAATTAGAAGTTCACATGAAAGTTGAAGGTGAATTGTTTTAATTTAAAATGTAGTTTTAAATTTTGTACATTTACTCATCAAATGTTCGCCTATATAGTTTTTTATGTTATTTAAATGCGCTTTTTGATGTGTTTCAGCTGTTACTGTGCGCTATCTGACGAGAAGGTTTATTGGAGAATACAGCTCTAGTAAAGGTAAGAACAAAGAACAAAATTGTAATGTTAAAAATCCACAATCTACTAATCATATAGCTTAAAAATATTTAACTATACTGATAGAACAATGTGTATAGCTTTGATATAGGTAATAAAATCCTATCAAATAGCATTAAGCAAGGTATATAACTATAATAAAGACATGTTTTAATTCATTAAACGGTGTTAATGTAGATATAGGTAAAGATTAAGTTAGCGAGTAGAATTAATAATGGTGTTAAAATTTTGAAGTTAAGTGAGTCATAAGAGATAACAAAATCAATTACACCGTTAAACATGGATGTAGGGTAGAAACACAAGTACGAAAACAAAATCTATTATAGTGTTATAACAAAATCAATTACACCGTTAAACATGGATGTAGGGTAAAAACACATGTACGAAAACAAAATCGATTATAGTGTTATAACAAAATCAATTACAACGTTAAACACGGATGTAGGGTAGAAACACAAGTACAAAAACAAAATCCATTATAGTGTTATAACAAAATCAATTACACCGTTAAACATGGATGTATGGTAGAAACACAAGTACGAAAACAAAATCGATTATAGTGTTAAAATATGTATTTAGTTAAGACATTGGTAAGAAAAATTCAATTTGAGTGTGCAAACGTTAATTTATAGTTGGTGTAAGCCAATAGTTACGTGTTCTCCTTAAACGGATGGAGACTGTAGTGAAAAATAAGGTATTATACGTTTCGGAGTGTTAAAAAATGTTTTCCTTTTCTTTGTAATTTTTATTCAGCTTTCACGGTATTAGTAGACTGATTTTAAATTTAGCAGTGTTACTTTTGTTTAAATGTACGTTACATTTTTGGCATTAATTAACCATTTCTCCTGATTTTCACAGATTTACTGTACAGACATCACGTATGTATTGATGACCAATCTTGTGAAGTGGAAGTTTTTGATACATCCAGATTTCAGGTCTGTATGGGTGTGTTGGTGTTTATATGAAATGTCATCAGAAGTAAGCTAACTAAAATAGATCGGAACTAAAATAATTCAAAAAGTAACTTATGATGAAAACAATCTTTTATAACGGCAATGCTTAAAGTATTCATACATCTATTATTCTCTTTGTCTATCATGTACTCATCAGTAGTAATTCACTTTTTATTTTAATAATAAGTATTTTCTCCAGAAACATTTTAAAGTGTATAACACAGACTAGTAACAGGTGAAAATATCATGTGTATATGTTTTTACATGTTTATTTTTCACCCCAATGGTAACAGGATGACGTATTCCCAGCGGATAAAGTTGATTGGGCAGATGCCTTTGTCGTTGTATACAGTACCGCAGATCGTCAGAGTTTCCATATGGCTGCAGAAAGTCTGAGACGGATTCAAGAGCACATGGCAGGCCGGCACGCACCAGTTATTCTTCTCGGTAACAAAAAAGACTTGGAACATGTAAGACAAGTGGGAATCCACGACGGCCACGAGATGTCGCTTCATTTCCAGTGCCAATTCTACGAAGTGTCAGCAGCTGATACACACGTAGGAGTAACCCTGGCATTCCAAAGTGTCTTACGTGAGACTCTAGAGCATAAGTCTAGAAGAACTTTACCTATTCGTCAGAAATTAGGCGCCATGACTGTATCAAAGATGATTGGTGCTGTTTTTGGAAAAGCCATTAAGAATGATAAAAAGAAAAGACCTTCTCTGTCATTGTAAATTTTGTTTTATTATGTTATTTAAGAATGTGATGTATATAGAAACTTTCGGTTGTTTGAAACCAAAATAATATAAAATCACTTTCGGGGACAGCAGAAAGCAGTAATTGTGAGCATTTGGTGGAAAATTCAAGCTGATGATTTTGTCTAGAGAAAGTATAACTGCTTTTTTTTAAAGTTATGCAATTTAAAGCTGGGCATATCAGTTTTTCATAAAAGGTATATCAGTGTGAGAAGATGAAGGGTCTTTTCACTTACCGATCTTTTCCTACAAAATACTAAACATCTTAGTCAAATAATTTACACTGTGTGGTCAACAGGTAATAAATCATTTCCTTTTAACTTAGCAATTATTGAAATTTCAAAACTTCAGATTTCTACCCGGATCTTACTTATTAACCATTACTAATGAAGTAGCAGCAAAAGTCAGTATCCACATTGACTGGAAAAAATTGTGGGTAAAAAAAGCTTCATCAAATACATTCCAAAATCGTTGTGGGTTTTATGTGGATATTTTTCAAAACATAGCAACGGTTGTTAAAATTTAAGATGAATCAATCAATCGAAGGCAGGAGATAATGAGCATGAGCCTATATACACTAGCAGCAGAGGCCTTCTACATTACGCCTTACAATCAGAGCATATTCCTTCCTAATATCTACACAATTCTAAACTACCCGATTCTTACATACATAACTTGCAAACAGTTGAATTATCTTTAAAAACAAAAGTTCAGTTATCATCTATTTTCCTCTTTTTAACTTTACAACCGGGTGTAAACGAAATATTGTCTCTGTCTTAACTGTAAAACATTTCATGTGTAATTGATTTTCGAATTTCATGTGTACATACATCTGAACAGAGTGTAAAATATTTTAAATAAATATTTCATTTACTGAATACTACTTAAGTTACAGATATTGGAGTCGTGATTTCAAATTAGAACAAATAGGGTTTTTAAGCACGTTTTTAAACGAGGGTCAACGGACAATGTGACATGTTATAAACGACTGCATTGTTTTATCACTGTACTTCCTTATTACACTGTTTACAACATTCAACGAAAGGTCTTTCTTCGTGAACACCGTTTGGGTTTATATTAGTTCATTTTGATAATAAATAACTAGCAGCTTAAAGAAAAGCTGTAAAAATATTATCCACGTTTGACGTGAAAACTATTTTCAAACGTTAAAAGTTTCAATAATGCAACATTACAGATAAAAGTATATTGAGAAAATATGGTTTTACTTCATTGACTACAAAGTCGTAGATATCATTTCAATATTTGAACGTTCCAAATGCAGGAAAACCAATACATACTCATACTTCTTACCAAGGCTACTTAGCTTATATTTGAATTTATCTCCAACCTAACTAGTATCAGAATATGTACCTAAAATATCAATCAAACACAAGACCATTAGAACTCAGTATAACAACGTTTTATTTGTTTTGAAAATGATACTCATAGTAAAATGAAAACGGGTAAAAGTTTGCCTTATGTATTAAACGTGGCGTTGATGTATTTGAAATAACTATAAGTACTAATTTAATAACAAATCTTAAATTACCTTATTGTAACTATAAATACTAATTTAATAACAAATCTTAAATTATCTTATTGTAACTATAAATACTAATTTAATAACAAATCTTAAATTATCTTATTGGTTTCATAAGCAATAATTAAGAAAAAGTATTAGTTATATAATGAAACATTAAATTAACATGTCAGATGAAAAGGTTTGGGTATAGACAAACGTTTCTAGGAAAGTTTAACAAATCGACCACATGCTAGTATTTTGCAACTTCTGTTTCTTGATAATCAAGAAAAAGCTTTGAATAAAACATTATATATATATATATACTTAATTTCAGGTAGTTAACATTGGAAAAGTTCACTTATTTTCCCAAGTGTGAAAGTTAAGCGTGACGAATGCTATAAATCACGAACAGCTACCGCAGTGACTTCTGCTTGTAATAAAGTAAACAGCGGAAGACGACATATCTTTACGCTCTAAGAGCTTTTTAGAAACGTTTGTGGTGAATTCCAATTAACATGTAGTTGGTATAGGTTGAAGACAACGGTCTACAACGTAATGGTAATGGCAGAGAAGTGAGGTCGATTTTATGGGGGAAATTATAAGACCCTAAGGCGTTAATTTTATCGATATTTTGTACGGAGGTTGACCCTTATTTACTCTCACATCCCACCAGTGTGAATAGAGAGAGTTACTCGCACTTTGTATGAATAGTTTAAAGCTGTTAATGTAGTTTCGGTAGATGCCAGGTGTGGCACTATGGACAACATGTTAGTTTCTATGACGCTATGGGCAACATGTTAGTTTCTATGAATTTAGTTTCCTCAAATTGCTGATCACTTGACAGTGCAATAGTGCTAGAATAAACGTATTTATATGGTACCAGTATATGTCATAGCTCTGTTCAAAAAAGGGTTTTCCTATTAATAAGGGTGTTAAAGGAGAGAGCTAAAGGACACAACATTTTGCAGAAGGGAGCCTACATTGTTCTCCATGTAAGTATAAAACCTCGCACAGTAGAGCATTTAGGATAGCAGAGGGCTCCACAACATCGTAAGTCAATCCAGAGGAACGAATCCAGAGCTGTGGTAGCGAAAGAGAACCCCACAATCTAAAAAGTCACTGCAATGAAACTGTATATATCTAATGGTACTATTAAGAAGATAGCAAACAATGATTTGAAGATGGCATAGATTCACTAGCCAAACTGTATATATCTAATGGTACTACTAAGAAGATAGCAAACAATGATTTAAAGATGGCATAGATTCACTATCTAAACTGTATATATCTAATGGTACTATTAAGAAGATAGCAAACAATGATTTGAAGATGGCATAGATTCACTCTCCAAACTGTATATATCTAATGGTACTATTAACAATATAATAAACAATGATTTGAAGATGGCATAGATTCACTAGCCAAACTTTCACAAGCTTAGAGATATACCTCGAAATTAACGGGCGTTTCGATGAGAAAATGTTCGATAAACCGGAATCTAAGAAATCTCATTGGACGACATACCTGACAATTTCACTGATGTAGCTCCAATGGACTTTGTTTGTTTGTTTAAACGTGATGCTGAAAGCTCATGTTCATGTACAGTGGAGGTTCCGAGGAAAACCTATCAAGATGTCTGGCCTAAGACTGATTTTTCCGTCCTTGGCAGAACCTTGTTACAATGGAAACTGCGTTATTGTGTAATAGTGCGTACCATGACCATAAGAATGGTGCGATCGACAGTGGATTGATTACTTGAAAAGCACATGTAGTCTGGAACATGCCGCGTTTTGGAACAGTTTCATTAACCACCCCTCAAAAACGTACATCACGTATAATGGTAAAACGAACAGCCTAAAGGTCACGTTAGATTGGCCTATATAATGTGCAAAGTTTAGTATACCTTAATCCCTTATAGTGATGGCACACGACGAGACACACATTCGGCACATAATGCTGTTTGAATACAAGAAGGGAAACAACGCTTCTGTAGCCACAAAGAATATCAAAGAAGTTTAGGGAAATGTTTTGAACGTTCGTAAGTGTTAACGATGGTTCAGGAAATTTCATTCAGGTGACTTTAGCCTTCAAAACTGTGATGGCAGGGGCCGACATGTTCGAATTAATATTGATACTCTGAAGACGCTTGTTGAGTCTAACCCAAGGCAATACAGTCGCGAAATGGCCCTGAAATTTCATGTCTCTCATGAAACAATATATAAAGATCTAAGGAATGTGGGAAAACTCCATAAAGAAGGTGTTTGGGTGGCTCACGAACTCTCCGATGATCATCGCTTCCAATATGTGAGCGTTGCTTCGTCTCTTCTGGCGCGTAATGCGCATGAACCATATTTGGACAGGATTGTCATCGGTGATGAAAAATGGATTCTCAATGGGAATATCAAATGCCAAAAACAATGGCTCAGTCCTAGACAAAAACCACTTCCGACCCCAAAAGCTGGACTCCATCCGCAGAAAATGATGCTTTGCATTTGGTGGGACATCAAAGGAGTAATTCATTTCAAATTCCTCAATATACAGCGAACTGTCAATGAAAGATCTGTAGTCAGCAACTGGAATGTCTAAATCAAGCCCTTCATCAGAAACGCCCTTCACTCGTCA
>NW_013667024.1:0-61113 GCF_000517525.1 Limulus polyphemus
TGTCGTTAAAATTTCGTTGGAACAAAGTTACGGAAAAATCAATTAACAAACGGAGACGTAACAATATCAACCAACAATTGGTTCAGTTATCAACGCTATTTTCAAATTTTGAACAACTCGACTTTCAAGATCTACATATGCCGATGTTTTCGTTTATCAGCGTTATATTTTAAGACCTGTGCAAGAACTCAGCTAACAAATGTTTCGCATATAAAAGCTATATTCAAGTTTTGTACACCAAAAAACCTTTCAAGAACAAAAATA
Organism: Limulus polyphemus; assembly: GCF_000517525.1. Taxonomy (NCBI): domain Eukaryota; kingdom Metazoa; phylum Arthropoda; class Merostomata; order Xiphosura; family Limulidae; genus Limulus; species Limulus polyphemus. The sequence goes on from NW_013667024.1 coordinate 265, forward strand.
AGTAAACATTCTTGGTTCATAGGAACTACATCTCATACGAAAAAAGTAAAGAATAACTTATATCTTTCATAATATAATATGTATGTGTTAGAAATCCTGGAAAATTTTGTTAATTAATATATATTTTAAATCTTTGGTATCTCACAGGTGTGGATTTTTTTTTCTCTTCAATTACTGTCAATTATTTTGCAGGTAAACGAAAACAGAGTAGGCAGTAAGAATTCAGATGACATAAAGCACTGTACAGGCACCTTAAAAGTATATTTTTTTTTAAAAAAAGTTACAACACGCATTTTAAATAGTAATAACAAGTCAGCCCGGTGAAAATAATTTGCAGAAAAACGGTAGTGCCATCAACACTCGTTAGAGTTGGGGTTTTAATATGTTTACAGACAATAGTGTTCTATACAAACTTTCGGAAGTATTCGGCATTCGTCGATGTCTAACAACAAGAATAGGGTTAGCTTATTTGTAAAATTAAAGAAAAAAGCTGAAAACGTATACAACTGTTTCTCACAAGGTTTTGTTTGTTACTTTCTTGTTTCTGCACTATAATCCCTAACAAGCTTTTAATCTGCTTTCAAGGATAAATTATATTCAAACCCACGTATGTTCATCTTTCAAAATTCAAGTAAACGAGAACCAAGATGGCTCGTATTCTGAAAGCATAACGTGGCTGTTTGTCAATTCAAAATTATCCATTGTAGAGGGATTACTTGTAAGTTGTATAGGCTTTTTGATTTCATCGTTTCGGATTGGATAGGTTTGACGGTTTCGTCTGCGACGTTTTTGACGAAAGTGTTTTGTGAGACTTAAAAGAAAGAAGTGAAAGCGGGCACATGCTTAATTCTGTTTGGAATTTGTGCCGCGCTTGCCCCATGCCTACAGACGAAAAGGTATGTTTTCATGTAGATGTATGGATTGAAAAAGACGAGACTCATTCCATCGCGTGTTCATATATGTATAATTGTATTACCATACTCGTCTGTAGTTAGTTGGCTTGCTTTCATTACTCATGTGTGTTACAAAAAAGTTTGCTTTGAAATATGAAGTTAGAGTTTTAAAAATTAAATTTAAACCTAGGGCTTAGCGGAACCTTTCTGCTGTTTGTATATAATTTATTTAATTTTTAAATTTACTTATTTAGGGTTCAGAATATTTTGGGTGTGGTAGTGACATAAACTTTATCATTTTTTTTGTAAGTATTTGAAATAAATACTTTATTTAACTCATAAGCCTTAACTTGTTCAAGTTAAAAATATATAATGTAAAATCAAAGTAGAAAATAATTTTCTTATATGTTGCTTTTAAATATTTTCATTTTCCTAAAAACAGGATTTATCTGTATGAGCTGAACAAATTTTTTTTCTCATTCTCAAATATAATTAAGAAAAAATTAATTGATATCTTTAAAAGGAATTACAACTGTAAGTTAAATATAATATGTTATTACTGTAGTTTTCAAAATATTTAAAAAGAAAAAAAAGTTTATAAAATTTAGAACTTGAACAAAAGATAAACCTATGGTTGTGTTTTGGGCACAGAAAAGACTGAAATATGAAAAATCTGAATTACCCGAGTCTTTTCACAATCCAATTTGATTGAAAATAGGGACAAATTAACAATTGTTCAAGATCAAATTTTTCACAAGAAATTTCTTAAACTTTCCCAAATCAGGTTTTTCTTTTGCAATAGCACACCATGCACAACTGTGTCTAAGAAAAGTTAAAAAATTAAAGCCACCCTTTATTCTCTAGAAAACCATTGATTCTATATTAAACTCTTGTAAGATACTTGCCTCCACTACTACATGATGGCAAATCATTCCATAAGCCAAAACTCTGAAAAGAAAATGGAACTATCTTAACTGGAACATTGCCTCTTTCCCTGTAAAAGTATTATAATCTGTTTTCTTGTCTGGTTGTCTTCAGGATACAACACAAGGAAATCAGAAGCTTTTATTCTATTAATCCTTTCTATAATCTTGAAGAATTAAATAAGATTACTTCTTTTCTTGAGTGAAATATATTTCTAATATTAATATCAATATATTTCTATAAGATAACCCTTCACTCTCACAAATTATCCTAGTAGCTTTTCTCCTATTCCTTTTCAGTAAGTGAATACCCTGTCCAAGATAAGAATGTACACTGTAATATTCCAAAAGAGGCCTAACTATTGATTTGTATAAAGAGGTAGTTACATAATTTGGATTGGAATCATCATGTATATAATAACATCCTAAAATTTTGTTTGATTTGCTACTAGTCACGAGCACTGCCTTGATGACTTGAGTGACTTATCCAACACTTTTACCAAGCTAGCTTAATATTCTTCAGTCATGCTATTGAGTGGGTGCCCATTTATATTGAACACGTGATTAAAATTATGATAATCCAAATGCCTTATCTTACATTTACTAGGATTAAAAGTTATTTTCCAATTTATGTGCAGTCCTTTAAAGCATTTCAAAAAGTCTATAAAAGGTTTGAGATGGATCAACTAGGTAATGAAAAAACTTTATTATAATGTACAACATTTCGACAAGTCATTTTACTTTTTTTTTCAATGGGTCAAGAATAAACTAAAATCATTGTAATGCATATTTTACAGAAGGTTTCAGAGTTGGCAAAACAACTATCAGAAATATTCTACCAAGATAAGGTACTTACCTCTTTCAGTATGAAAAATATGCCAATTGGTACAAATGAAACTTCAGCAAAGGCTTAAATTTTATGATGTAAACAATGTTGAATAGAAATAGTTCACAACCACTCTTACCAAGACAGACAGTAGTGCATAGGATAGCTATAAGTGCCCAACTGCAGTAGTTATGTATAACAAAATAATTACAATTATAATTAGATCTTGAATAGTGGGCTGGTGCCAGAGGATTGGAAGTTGACTAATGTTAATATCTTTTTAGGGGAGGGTGTAAAAATTGTCCCAGTAATTATAGGCATATTAGTTTTACATCAGTGGTGGAAAAAGGTTTTGAAAGCCTAATAAAATATACTTTGGAAAGTTATTTAAGAAAGTTTAAGATGGTTGTCAAGCATAATAGATGATAGGAAAATGATAACGGAAGCTGTGGAAAGTAATGGATAGAAGATTTGACCTATTAATACAAAGAAATACTTAAGAGTTGTTGGTTATAGCATTCTTTTGGAAAAGATAAGCACTTCAATGTTTTTAAAGTCTAGAGTTCTTACTTTGGTGTACTTTAGTTAGTTGAGTTGGAACTGAATACTTTTAGGATTTGGTATTGTAGGTACAACTGAGTGTAAAGTTATAACATTAGGTTTAATTTTAAATCATTAGGCTTTTTTTTTTATGTAACCATTGCTACAAATGTAATGGACTAAAATAAAATGCTGCTACATCCAGGGTCGAACAAAAAGAAAAACAACAGTTTATTAAATCGAAACAACAATAGAAATCTAAAATAAGTTTAAACACTTACAAAAAATACAGTAAATCCATGCCTGGCCAGAACTTAATACAAACATTACTAAGTAATAGAATACGAGTATCAACATTATTAATTTAAATAAACAAAGGAATTAGGATAAAGAACCAGAAAAAGAAAAACTTAGATTCCAATATTAAACCACTTCTCGAGATCAATAACAATGTCAAAAAACAATCAGAAATAATTTGTTTTAACTACCAAATTGACATAATCTTTCACAACATTAATATCTATACATCATTGCTAGGAAGCTTGTGTCAGTTTTATAAAACAAACGTACTCAAATTCAATGTGCTCTATCTCACATGAGTACTGGGTTATATGATAATAAAACTATTAAATATTAGTTTCAAATAAAGCTTTTCACCAGAGTTAGCTAAGTAAAATGGAACAGTCAGCTTGATATCACTTGGAGAAAATCCTGCCTTACTAATCTTTTGACTGTTTTTGAATATGTTACTGCTAATGTAGGTGACGGTAATGGTGTGGATTTGGTGTATCTAGATTTTCCAAAAGCATTTGACAAGGTTCTACATAAAAAGCTTGTTAAAAACTTTCTGTAGGTGTGGTTGGTAAGTTGTCTCATTGGATAGAAAAGTGGCTGGATGGAAGCAAACAGTGTTGTTGTATATGGAGTTTAGACTAGTTTTCTGTCACAGATAAGAGTACCACAAAGTTCAGTGTTCAGACCTTTGTTCTCTCTGATTAATATCATTGACATAGATGAAGGAATGGTCAATAAATTATGTAAATTTGTTGGTGATATTAAGTTCTTGGGTATTTCAGACTGTGAGGATGCTGCTGGTTTATTAAAAGATTTAAATTATATGATGAGTTTGGTGAATGAATGGCAGATGGGTTTTAATAATATTAAATGTAAGGTAATGCATGTGGGTTATCATAATTTGAATTATAGGTATAAAAAGGAACTTAGTGTTATAGGTGATTTGTTTTTTAAGCCATTCAAACAGTGTGCTGTTGCTAGTAGTGGGGGCAAGTAGGATTTTAAGTTGTAGCAACAGAAGTATTGAATACAAATATAAAGAGGTTATAATTTTATTGTATGGGTAGCTGATTAGGCCATATTTGGAATATTGTGTTCACTCTTGTAACTTAGAAAGGATATTGAATTGTTGGCAAGGGCTCCTAGGATGACACCTGGAATGGAAAGGTTGTCACATGATGACAGATTAAGATTTCTTTTGAAAAAAAGAATTTGAGGGGATCTAATTGAAATGTGTAATATTATCAATGGATTTGATAGTCTTGGTGCATTGTATTTTTTTTTTACTTAATGGCAAGAATGATGGGACTAGAGGGCACACGTATATATATATTTTGGTAGGATCGGAGTCGTCATCTGTTAAGACAGCGTTATTTGTCTAATATGGTATTAGGTATTTCTAGTAGGTTGCTTTGAGATGGGGTGGAAGCAGTACATTTACAGGAGTTTAAAAGAAATGTTTTACAAATATTTGAATGATAAGGGCTGACCTTGAGTTTGTTTTCCATATATTTTTTGTAATAGTTTCATTGTCTTTAAATGTTATGTTTTGTTACAAAGAAAATTAGAAATTGATTGATTTTCTTTTTTATTATTATTACTGATATTGTCAAATCAAAACAACCATTTGTGTTTCTTGATACTAAGCATGGCCAGTTTACTGAAGTTTCATTGTAATTTTATTCTTCTATTAATCTATTTAGGAACATGTTTTCACTTTTTAAAGAGGGTTTTGAAGCAATGCATTTTTTTCATTTAGGTTGATCAACCATTCTTACTCTTTCATCTCATCCTTTAGTTTTTAAAAGTCAGTTTTCGTGAAATCATGAGATTACACATATTAACTCTTAAAACATTAATACGGTGTAAACATGTAAAACAATGGTGCTACTTAGTATTAACTGAAACTTGTATTTTTTATAAATAGGGGATTATAAAAAGAAGGGACATAAGTGAACATCTCATGTTATAATTCAGAAATAATTTGTATTCTGTATGTTTATATAATACACACACACGTCTGTATAAGTAATGTAATATTTACCACAAAGTAATTTTTTTGCATTATGGAGTTGATATTTAAAAGAAGATTGAAGGAATAATTTCTACTTATTTTTAATTGAAGTTGAGAAAAGTGACTCAAAACTTGTTAGTTTAAAACATCTTTCACAGAAAATAATTGCATATTTCAGATTAGTCTGTGACTTCTAATATGAAATACAAAAAGTTACACATTCCACTTAAAAGTTTCTTTTATGAGAGAACAATATTAATCATTCTTTTATTTTGATGGATGACTGGAGATGATTTATAATTGTAGGTGGACCTTTCAAAGGCAAAAAGCCTTTGATAGTTGAATCTTTATATGACTATTTGAAAGTACAAGGTTATAAGTTTTGATTGAGGTGGCTATAACAAGAGTTTAGGGTGGAGTTCTGTCTGACTTTTTTTTTTTAAATAAATGATATATGACGTAAAGCTTTAATATGACCAAAATAGAAGTACATGTAGAATGAGGATCTATCATAACTGGAGCAAAAAGAAAGCTTTACTGCAAAGCACAAAGGCTTTGTAACTAAACTTGATATACAGGGTGTGGCAACTCTAAGTATGTTGCATTGTATTTAGAATAATATTCTTATTGTGTGTATTGTAGATACACCAACAAAAAATTGGTATTACTATATAGTCATTTAATAACCTTTATAAAGTATTTATGCACTGCTAAGTAAAAATTGGGTGAGGGTTTGGAAAAAATATATATCGGCTCTTACAAGATGTATTTATCATTCAGAATCAATGTAGCAGGTTGAAATAAATGATAAATCTGAGAATAAGGTAGACTAATGAGAAAAAAGATTGGGATTTGATGAAAATAAGTTATTTCAGTGTTTGTAAAAAGAAAAGTACATTTCGGTCAACATGAGTTAAGTCACCATCCTTGTATGCATAAGATGATATTTTAAAAACTTACTCTGAGAATTTTCCAAATATTATTTTTCTGATTTTTGTTGTGTTTGATAGATATTAAATAGAATCACTTGTATCTTTTTACTGATCTCAGGAATACTTCTGGTACATGTTGATTACATGTATTCTTTAAATTTGTTGCTATATGTATATATGCATAATGTCATTTTTGCTGTTTTATGGAAGTTTGGAATTGAGAGTTTAAAAGCAATTTTGCCATTTTTCATTTGGTTTTTAGTTATATTCATGGAAAGCTCCAGTGTCTTCATGCAAGTGATTATTCATATAAAACTATCCTGGGTATTATGATTTACATTTAATAATTGTGTATGTCTTTTTGAGATTAACGTAAAGATATGAGGCAATCCTTACAAGAGTAAAGTCAGTAAACTTTTCTTAATGCTAATAGCATTATAAGGATGAACTACAAAAGCACTACCTGGTAAAAGAGTTATTTTTGTGATTGAACCTTTTCATTCCTTTACTAAGAAAAATCCTTTCTGGATTTTCAAGATAAGACATATAGTTGTTTATATTTATGCATGAGTAATATGTTTTTTGAAGTTGGTTAATAGACATGTTGAATTCATTGATTGAAATAAATGTATAATTTATTAATGTTCCAGCTACATACAGAATATAAACAAAGCTTTACGTGGCATCAGGACTTCCAACCCACCTCCCATGAGGTTGTTAAGAAACCTCCAGAGAGTGGTAAGTCAGTTGGAGAAAAAAAAGCTTTTTCATTTAGGTGTGTGTGTGTGTGTGTGTAAATATCGTTATTTATACATTTCCTGAAAAAACTGTTTCTAGTTTTATTTTAGAATGTACGAATTAATTGTATTTTATTGTTTCTTATATGTAATTGATATAGATGTGTTTGTAGTGTTTTTTGCATTTTATTTTTCATGTGGATTTTCCATTGTGTGTGTGTGTGTGTTGTAATAACAGTGGATTTATTTTAAGGTGTTCGCTACTGTAAGTGAAATATAAAACATCTTATTCAAAATTGATGTAGGAATTTACACTAGCATATCTGTTTTAAGGTTGACATAAAGCAAATGGTAATTAATGATAAAATTTGCATATTTTCATGTGAAAATACCTGAAATGAGAAGTTGTATGGAAGTTATCTTGTGGTGTGAAATACTACCTTGGACTGTTGTAAGAGAGTAAAATTATAGTTTTTAGCACCAGAGGGATGAAAAAGATTGGAATTATTACACTTTGAGTATTCAGATCTTAGCTGGAATACTTGATGGAGTAAGGATGAGGAGCGGTGTGGTGGTTTTACCAAGCTCTTGTTGACCAACAGCATTTATTCACCAGGGAGGCGGTTGCTTTAATTCTTCATTTGTGTATTGAAGTACTAATATTAATCTTTGTATAATCCAATTCATCCTTATTGGTTAATTTTGAAGATGAAGAAGTTTCCAGGTAAAAATATTTTCACTGGACAGAAGTTGAGCACATGACATACCTCTGATTTTAATTAGATTCATGGAAAATAGATTAATCATAAAGGGACATTCATTTTTAGACAATTGTTGAAGTCATATCAGTGAATGCAATTAGTGAGTAACATATTGTACAAGATTTGTGGCTGAAAGTTACCCCTGTTTCTATGCAGATTAATACTTACACGATGATTTTTGGTAGTTGAACTACTCAGTGTATGAATAATGGAGATTGTTTCATGCAAGCCAGGGAGCATACTAATATCCTGCAGCAAACAGTACCTATGATGTTCTAGCATTAAAAGTACTGATGGAGTTCTTATGGACTCAACCTATTTTTTGAATTAACATTGGCTTTTTAAACACATTTTTCTTGGCTATTTTTTGCTTGTGGATACATCACCTTGTTGGTTACAGGATCTCTTAAAAACAAGTCAGCCACAGAAAAGTATTTAGATAAGTGCCATCAGTATTGTGATTACTGCTAGGTTAACCTATGTATTTTATATAAAATTATTGGTTTTATCCAGTTTGTATAGTTAGTCCTTTACACTGAATGTTATAACAGTTAAAAACAAAACTCTACTCAATATGATGCAATATGTGGGTCACACCAATAGTGAATGTAATAAAACCAAGTCAGTAATTAGATGGTCTGTAATCATATTTTGGAAACTAAATTTGTTATTGTTGTGATAGACTCTTAATATGAGCATAGTTTCCTTGGGTAGGTGCTTAGGCCATATCAAGTTATCACCATTGTAAAGTTTTCTGAATGCAGTATAAACTTGTATTATGCACCATAATGAATATTAAAACTTGTAATGAATGGTGGTCGTGGTGAAGTTTAACAACAATTGTGTACATATTTCTTACAGATTCAACTATGGAGCCTGCCATGCCTCGTCGAAAGAAATATCCTGAGGTAGCTTATAAGACTCATGAAGTTTTTCCATGCGATTACAATGCTGATGACTCTGGTAATGTGCTTAACAGTACGGGGGGTAATGGAGGTACTCAGTCAGAGCTGGATATATACAGAGCTAGGGTAAAAAATAATTAAATTCTTTTTATTGAAATAGTAATTAATTATCTGATGGAATTTCCTAGTGTAGAAGAATACTTAACTTGTATCACAATGATATAAAATTGAAGCAGTTTGTTATATATACACACAACTTGTACATTAGGAAGATGGTTTAATGTAAATAAATGTATTTATTTAAAAGAATAACGTGTGTCAGTCAGTCTGTGCACGTATGGGAGAGTTAGAAAGAGTTGATACAAATGCAGGCAGTTGATTTTTATAAAGAACCAATTTATCATTTGATATATTTGACAAATGTGCATGTAAAAAGTGGTACTAAGAAAGAAGCATCCTTGGAAATGATAAAAACTGCAAACTAATCTATTTTAGTTACATGATGTTATTCCTAAAAGCTCTTCAGTTCATAGCCTCTAACAAGACACTTGGTCAGTCCTTTCATTGTGTATTAAAGTATTTGATTTACTTGCTGCTCCTACAGAGATCTTGTAGGTAAGAAATAGGTATGTGTAACAAAGAGTAATCTTCTTTTGTTTGATACACATATTTATGTAAGAAACAAAGCAGTAATCTTCTTTTGTTTGATACACATATTTATGTAAGAAACAAAGCAGTAATGATCTTTTGTTTGATGCACATACTTATGTGGTTCTTACAGGCACTCTTTGCCACTGTTGGAAGAACCATTTCTTTAAATAGTTACAGTTGTTTATTTATCATACTTACAGTTCTCTCTACATTGAGTGGATTTTTTTAGACATATATTGTTGTGAAATCAGTGTTATAAAATTCTAATGATGCAGTGTGACCTTTTATTTGAACTTTTTTTTCATCTTACTATTTGTAGTCTTATTTACAGACTTCCCATACAGCAGTTAGGATATTTTGTCTGACTTATATTAAAATTGTTTCATCATTCTTATTTTTAAACTTTTTTCCATCTTGCTCTATGCAATCTTCATTAGAAACTTTCCATACAGCAGCTAGGATACTTTTTGATTTATATTAAACTTGTGTTTCTTCACTTTATTTCTTCTTAGTTTCCTCAGTAGGCCATCTCAGGCAATTCTGAATAACTTTGTGTTGAATACAGTTTCTACAGAAGAAGTTTATACGGGACATTAAAATTATCATTGGCTGTTCAGTGCCTTAATCAGAGCTGTGCTAGTGATTGGTGGTAATGTTAACATGCAATAGTGTTTTCTTGATGTTTACTTGAAAATCATAGCTCCATTACTTAAAAAAAGCCTTGTTATATGTGGTGAAACTCAATGAAGTGTAAGGATCCAGAAGTGATTAAATATTATTTTAATACTAAATTGAAAATGTTTTTTAGTCTATAGAACGAAATCCCTCTAAGACCAAAACGTCGAGCAGAAGCCGATCAGCGGAGCCAACGGTTGGTCGATCTAATCCTCATTCAGTGAGTACATAAAACATGTTTTATGTGTTTCTTTATCTGTGATAAAAGCTGTAATGTTTAGTAGAGCCTTTTGTGAGTAAATAAAGCAAGTCTTTGTGTATTCTTTTACATATCATTAAAACTATATTGTGGAGTACAGTCTGCTGCTTATTTCACCTGAATAATTTGTTGCTTTATGTTAAAATTTAAAAACATCTTTTACATGTCATTAGTATTACTGATACTACAGCTTTTTTTGTCCACATATTGTTTGTTTTTGTTGCATTCCTTTATTTTTTTTCATCTTTTGGGTGATTGGGTAGACAAAGTGCATATGATGAGTAGTATTGGTTCCCTGATAAAGTGTTTTGAAAGTTTGGTATTTGTAATATTTTTCCTTTTTGTACATGTACTTTTGTCTGGGATCTAAGCCCTATCTTGGGATTAGGAAGAGAAGATTTAAATTTACTGAATTCCAAAATGGCTAGCTTGTTCTGATGGCATTTTTTTAATGATTTTGCATACAGTTTCGTTGTTGCTGCTATCACCAAGCTTACTTTGACCAGATAATGGAATTACTTTACTCCAGTTATAGCTTGGATAAAATACCATTTTTAAATTATAGTAGTTTTAGGGTATTATATTTTCTGTATGTGTCAATATTTCATGTTCTTAATTGCATATTTAAAATAGTATAATTATTACTATTACCATTGTTACAAAAGAGTAGGAATTAAATTTTTGTCAGGGGCCTAAGAGCAAAAAAGAAAAAAAAAAAAAGAATTGCAGGTGTAAATGCTATATTTATTGTTTTTTATGTTTATTTTTTATTTATTGCTCTGTAAAAATTAGAAATGTATTATGTTAGATAACAGAACTTAAATAAACAAAATACTCATAATAGTACATGAAAATTCCATGTGTAATTTGACAACTGTGCTGGTAACAAAAAGCTGTCTCGCTGTGATAATGGCTCTTGCCATAATCTGAGAGAGTAAAGCACATTAATAAGATTAACAAGTGACAGTTTTGAAAATTAATAGCTTTAGCTGTAAGAATAAGTAGTCTGTTACAATAGGCAGTAATTCTAGAACGATAAAAAAGGGGTAATTTAGATTTATTTCATATTTTTCAACTTTTCATTTTACCCTACATTACTGATTTTGCTACACTTAGTGTTAGGGTAAATAAAATAACACGAAGAAGAAAGTTTTATTGAAAAAGCTTTTGATAGTCATTTAAGAGGTTCTAGAGGTTAGGCAAGTGAAATTTGAAAATCATAAGATGAAAAAGTACTTTTACTGTTAACGTGAAAGTCATCTTGCACGTGGACTGACTTAAGAAATGTTTCTTAAGTTCACAAACAAATCTATAATAAAATATGTAATTGAAAAATCAGATTTTTTTTTTTTTGTACAAGAGAGTTGTAATGTTTACTAAACACTTGCCTAATTTTGTGAAGATACACTCATTGCATTAAAAGTTATAGTGTCACAGTTATATGGTGGTTATAAGGTTGATCAAAATGACTGAGCTGTTTATGAAGATTTGAATATTAGCTAAGTTACAACTATAATATTTTGTAGATCTATTCAGTAAGAATTAGATTATATTAAACAGTACACAGAAATTACTTGTTAATCAAAACTAAGACTCGTATTTTATGTAAGTGATCCCTGTTTCTAAAAAGAAATTTGATTGGTGAATCATTTAACTTATTGTTACAATGGATTATTCAGTTTGTATGTGCACTTAAAAAATATTTCATTAAGGACAAAAATAAGTTTCAAATTTAATTCTTAAAGGACACTTGCAACTGAATATGATGAGTTTGCATAGTATTAGCTTTTAAAATTCCTGCTTTAAATAAATCAGTATGTAGTGATAGCAATTCAACCAATGTAAGGCAGTAAAGTTTTCAAGCTGGAACCATTTGTAATTTAGAAAATATTCACCCACATTTAAAAGAATACTGAAACTAAAAAAAATTTTATCAGTTGATGGTACAGAGTTATCCCCCACCCAGTCCCCGTAAAAATCCTGTCATTAAGGAAGAGGATAAAGGAGATTCCACAGAGTATCAGTCACAATTTGCGTGGCCCCATGATCAAGAAAGTCTGCAAGTTTCTGTAGCTCGGCGGTTTGTTTCTACTGGCTTAATTCCTGCACAACCAATCAGGAAAACAACGAGGGATTCATGTAAGCTGATACTTTCATACTTATAAAGACATTTTGTTTAGACACTGGAAAAATTACTTGTTCAAATATGCAAGTGCTGTTGAGCAAGAAAACAAATTTAGAGCATACATGGTATTTCTTTTTTTTATATCTAACAGTGGGACGATAAGGAATCATAAGATAGAAATTTGAGATTGAAGGTAGTTACTCATTTTATCTATTAAGCTTATTGTGGTCACTTTTCTTGTTTTTTAAATTAGCTCAGGTCACCTTAAGTTATTAAAAAAACTTTGTATTTATAACTGATCAGAATAGTTGTGAAATCAGTTATGAAATAAAGAAAAAGGGATGAGAAACTTCTTGGAACTTTTATATTTTTCAATAAAAAACAGGTCGATATATCATTTTACTTTCTACCTGCTATTCTTCTTAGCCAACGAGTACAAGGTTCTTCCAAGATAAATGTGAATGTTGTTAGTTCACAGTTAGGCCCATAAAAGTGGTGAAATACTAGATTTTGTACTGTTTTTACTGAAAAAATAAATAGCACATTTAAATATTTTATATGTATACATTTTAATTTTTAAAAACAGTACAAAATTTAGTATTTCACCCACATCCAATTCTTTTCAATAAACATTTTACTTCCAACCTTTTTATTTTATGGGCCTAACTGTGAACGACCAACATTCACATTCATCTTGGAAGAACCTTGTACTTATTGGTTAAGAAGAATAGCAGGTAGAAAGTAAAATGATATATCGACCTGTTTTTTATAATACTAATACACTCTTAAAGTTTAATGTGTAAACTTACATTAACTAATTCTTATTAAACATCTTTATAAGTTGTTAAGGAGAGCAGAGAGAGCTATAAAGTAAATGTACTGTTCTTCATCCCGTGCATGTTATTTTGATTGTGTTTTAACTTATATAAATAAAGATTGTTTTCACTGCGTGTTTTATATTTTGTTCAGTCTCCTCCTTTTTTAAACTCAGCCAAAGTTAGAGAACTTGGAATTACTTAATAATAGACATCTTGTTGAGCCTCCTATTATTACACAGAGCTATCCCATTGCTATTAAGCAAAGTCAGTTTTCCCTGGTTGGATATACCTCACTGGTGCAGTGTCTATGTACCATTATTACCTGTCTACATAACCTGTGAACAGACAGAATATAACCTGTGAACAGACAGAATATGAGAGTTAGAAAAAATTACCTGGGACATGTATTTATGTGCGTGTAGAAGTAAGAAAGCCAAGCATTGTCCGATGTGTCCCAAACTTTACGACAGAATGACACGTTACTAATAGAAATATGTGTAATATTTGCTTATTTACTGCTTGACTAATGTATGTGGTTATTTGTGTCAATTCCATATGTTCTACTTACCTTGTAATGACTGTACGTACATGTTGTCCTTTAACTGTAGAAAAATAGATGAAATCATTCATGTAGAGAAGAATAAAACAAAAAGTGCTATATTCTAGCTATTTCAAGAACGAGTTCAAAACATTCTACACTACCAGAAGGAGCCACAGCCATAACTGAGGACCCTGTTGCAGTCAGGTAAGGTTTTATAAATTATGGCTTACTGTGTACTTAGATATTTACTTATATGAAAGCAGCATCTTCTTTAAAAATGAAATTCTGTTAAGCTGTATTTTTATATTTACATATATGTAAGTAATATAAGAAGGTGTGCATTTTAAATATATTGTTTTTTTTATGTCTTTCTAAAATAGACGAGGCCCAAAGAAAACAGAATACAAAGCAAAGTATCGACCATTCTCTGCTTATCAGTATGTGGATGGAAATTGGAAGAAACCTCCTAAACAGAAGGTGTGTATAGATTTATTTCTGTTTTTCTTCATTAAGTTCATTAATTGTTCATGACTGTGTTTCAACATAAAATGTTTTTACCTTTAGTAACTTTAGCTGTTATGCCTAAACATTGATATAGTTATTTAATCTATAGTAATAGGTCTGGAGCTTGATTTTTACACTGTGGCATTTGTAAGCTACAGTTTGCTAGAACATTAGGATCAATGGTATAATTGTAATAAACTATACAAGCTTCCAACCAACAAAAGTGTGGATTTTCACCATTAAGAAATACTAAACTTCTAATTTTATAGTTATTGAAAGTGTCTGTTATGAACTCATCAGATATTGTAGAAATCTATTTTATCTTATTTTCTCATATTTCACAACTCTCTGATTCAAACATTAACTCTATTCATTCTTTAAAGAGTGTATAATATTAGTATTCTTGAAAATCCTTAAGTGATTAGATAAAGAATGTAGTGTTAAAAAACATAATAGGCCTAATACTAATGTCTTATGACAAATATAACTAATTAGTCTTCTAGTTTGTTTCATCTTTGAGCTGTTTCCCAGTGGAACAGTGGTACGTTTACGGATTTACAATGCTAAAATTCAGGGTTCAATTCCCTGCGGTGGACACAGTAGGTAACCCAATGTGACTTTACTCTAAAACAAACAAACATTTTTGAGTTTAATGTTTGATATAAAATATTTAGTTTTATTTAACTTGATTTTTAGTTTATCTTGTTAACCTTAACTTCAGAGTTTTGCTTTTGGTGGTGAAAGACATGCACTGAACTGATAAGGGCTTTTGAATAAATTCCTCAATTTACTATTATCAGTTTGATATACATTACTGCCCTTGTTTTGTTTTTGTTATAAATAACAAGAGATCAGTATAATCTGTAGTCCAGTATTTTCCAAATCTCCAGTTAGAGTACCTAACTGAGTGCTCTGCAGGAAGACACTTTTATACAGGAAATACCACAATATTCAATATTCTTTTTTTTTCTCTAACATTTATATGTTTTCATGCACTTACTACCCAAAATTAGTTAGAGCTCAGCCGATAACATAAAGGCCAAGGAATTTATGTTGTTAAAGGATGTTGAAATTCAGAGTGTAATGGTTGTTACAGGAATGTTATGCTTACCACTCTCCTAAGTATTGTGTTTTTTATCTGTGAAGTCTTTATGTTCTTGTAATAAATAACACCATGAGCATGTGATAGAAACAAAGTACTATAATATTATGTGTCCAGTTAAATTAAGCATTTGTTTGCTATTGTCAGTAACATTTAGTATGCTGCTTCAATCCTATTTTGATGAACATGCTTACCCTTTCAACCATGGGGGTTGCTATAATGTAATGGTCAATCCCACTATTCATTGGTAAAATGAATAGTGGTGAGGTTGTTGACTAGCTACTTTCCCTGTAATCTATCACTGTTAAATTAGGGACAGCTATCGTAGATAGCTCTCGAGCCCAGAATTCAAAACAATTCCTATTTTAATATTGAAATTGTAACTGATAACTCTTTACTAAATTCAGAACATCCTGTTTATTTTAATAAAAAACTTTGTGGTTTAATTCTTAAGTGTAAACATGTATGTTTTATAGAAATATTATGTAAACTGTGACTTATTGTTATGTGCAACAGATACACAGGAACACTAACTGAAAATAAAGTTGTTTATCATTCTACTGTTAGCCTTCATGAATAGAGTAACTTGTTAGATTTTTCCTTTGTGTAATGATAAATCATTTTTATGTTACATTATGATATGTAATATTGCCCTGTATAGTAAAAGAGCTTCATTATGTGTTTTATTACAACTCTTTGGGTTTTTAAGTTTATGAAATGTTATGTTATTTGATCTTTAATCAGGTGCTAAGTTTCTGTAAAACATTTCTCTTTCAATATGATGCACTGATGAAAAACTGGATAGATGTTAACACCAGTAATCATTTAATAGACTTTTATCAGTTCTTACTTATTATCCATGTTTGTCACATCAAACTTGAATCATTAATGTTTTATTAACTTGTCTGATCACAACATTTTTATTCATAAGGAGGTCAGTGACAAACACCGTACAGATGTTAACTTGTCTGATCACAACATTTTTATTTATAAGGAGGTCAGTGACCAACACCGTACAGATGTTAACTTGTCTGATCACAACATTTTTATTCATAAGGAGGTCAGTGACCAACACCGTACATATTAACTTGTCTGATTACAACATTTTTTATTCATAAGGAGGTCAGTGACAAACACCGTACAGATGTTAACTTGTCTGATCACAACATTTTTATTCATAAGGAGGTCAGTGACCAACACTGTACAGATATTAACTTGTCTAATCACAACATTTTTATTCATAAGGAGGTCAGTGACCAACACTGTACAGATAGTTAACTTGTCTGATCACAACATTTTTATTCATAAGGAGGTCAGTGACAAACACCGTACAGATGTTAACTTGTCTGATCACAACATTTTAATTCATAAGGAGGTCAGTGACCAACACCGTACAGATGAAACTGCGTGGTACAAAGAAGTTGCAGAGAGGTTAAAAAAAGCTGATGAGTATCGTCAAAGGTCAAGTGGTACACCTTTATATGGAGAAAGAATGGCTGCAATAATTAGTCCGAGTGATGGCTTGTGGAACCAAACAAAACATGAAGAAATAACCCCAGTACAAAGGTATAACTTACGGATAACATAACGTTTAGGGACAACAAGGAATCTATTGGTCCATCTCAGCTGTCCCATCCTGTTAGCTTAACTAAAACTATTAAATAAAATGCTTTTCCCTTTTGTGTTCTCCTTGTTTTACTTTACTCTTAAGAGACAAAATTCTGATTTACCCTGATGTTGGGTATGTTTGTATGTGTAAAGTTTTTTTTTTCTAACTCAGTTTACTTAGCTATTACCAAACTTATGGAAGAGTTGAATTTTACTTTGATTTTAATATTTTAGAGCTTAATGTCTCAAGAAAAAGAGTAGTTATCAAAGGGATCAATCAGTTTTGGTGTTTTTTTATAATAATGCAAAAACTTACTCTTAATAAAAGTGGTCAGTGTTTGTGTCATAAAGTAACAATAGGATATTTCAGGAAACTTTAACATCAGCATTATTGAGTGTGCACTGAAAGCAACTTTCTATTATTAACGAGATCTGCAAGCTGGAATTAATATTTATGTTGAAATTTGCATCTTGTTGTCAAACATTGGACATGAAAATATAATCATTTTATCTCTAAAGACAAATTCTATTGTTTTAACGGTTCGCGAGGTATGCCAGGTGCAACAGCAGTATGACCCATAAGCTTTTGTTGGATTGTTCGTCATAGTCTTTAAGAAAGAACAAATATACATATTAAACTTAAGTGATTATTCTTAGTACTGATATTGTATCCTGAAGCCTATTAATACATGTACGTGAAAATCATTTTTAAATTTTCAGTCTAAATGATTTTTATTGTCATCAGCTGGTAAACAATTGTGAAATTGATTGAACCTCTTGGAAACTTGTTTTTGTAGGTATTTAAATATAAGCTATTTTAAGCTTTTTATTTACAATCAGGATAACTTGCTCTTGCTGTAATACAATAAGATTGTAATTCAAAATCTCACATGTAGAACACATTACATGTTTCTCTAGCTTTCATAAGTTTGCATTTTTAACTTATGTTTTAAGAACTATTAGTATACATAAATTGCTTAAGTTATGTATCATGTATTTTAAAACTTGATGTACAAACTCTTATGAGTGTAAAGACTAGAATTTCAACATAGCACTATAAAACCTGCTGTACAAGTTTCTATGACTGTAATTAGTATTTTATATAATTACTTACCTGTTTCCTACACTAAAGTTTCCAGATCTTTATGATGTGTTACAAATTTATTAGAGAGTCACAACATGAAGAAAAGTCTATGCTCAGACCAGCTACTGCCCCACTTGTTCATCGTAGGGAAAAGAAGCATACAAGGGCAGACACAGTGTAAGTTTTTGTCTGCATATGCTTGGTTTAACCTCATTTTTATTGAAAATCATCATTAAGTATTTCTTTAATACTGTTCTTTTTGCTCAAATAGTATGCCATTAAATTCATAAACAATGAATCAAAATTTTTAATTTTTGGGCTAATTAATATTTAAAAACATTGAAGTAACTTGAGGCAGATTATGTGTTTCTTATCACAATTATTATTTTTTAACCATTCTTCCAAACTAACAATACTCCATTATTTCAATTTTGACACAAGTTTTCTTTCCTCCATAATAAATATTCCAGGCATTATAAAAAGTGAAATGATAGCAATGTTTTTAATACAACTGTTTATTTTACAGTAACAGTGTTTGATCACAATTATTAAAAAAGAAAATAATGAGGAAATTTCAGTTACATTTCTTTATGGAATTCTTATGATAACAAAATTATGGATCTTTTCTATGTCATTTTTAAGGATAGAATCATGAATATTCAAGTTAAAAGTTAAAAAAAGTAAGATTTTATTTTACTATTGTGTATGCATGTACTATAAGTATTAAAGTGTACTGATCACTAAGTCTATAAATAATCTTACCTTGAATATCATTGTTTCATTAAATGATATATTTAATAATACAAACTGTCCAATTTCAAACCAATGATCCCTGTACTTTTGCTTACTTGGTATGTAAAATAATGAATTGGCTGTGTATGTAAACTTGTACTCTTCATCAATTGTCTTGAAAATGAGGATGAACCTGTTATAAACATGAACAAGTAATAGCTGGGACGAGCACAGGAAATAGCACTAAGGTCAAAGTTTTCGATATGTAGCATCAATCGAGGCTAGCCAATATTGGGTATTAGGAAGGCAGACAATTTCCTCTTACCAATCATGTTTGAAAAATAATGGAAGAAATATTTATTGATAGATTCATACTTTGGCTACAAGGGACTTTCCTATAAAATTTCACCAAATTTGTAATTATTTTACAGAAGTAAATCAACTTTAAATTTTAGTTTATTGGGAATTGACTTAACATTTCATGTTTCTCAGAACCTTTTAAGGATTTAAAAGAATACACATTAAATTCCAAGGTTTTGGAACACTTTATATGAAGTTAATTTATAAAGTAAGATTATATTTAAATGATTAATTCTTTACAAATGATGATCAAAGAAAATTTTCTTATAAATGCATAGGCCCTCAAAATATAATCAGTTGATTTTAACAAACTTGTTTGTTTTTGGTTAAGTATAAAGCTAAACAATGGGCTATCTGTACTCTGCCCACTGTGAGTAATGAAACCTGATTTTTACCATTATAAGTCTGCAGACTTACCACTGAGCCTTTGGGGGCTTAACAAACTTTTAGTAAGTATTAGATAATTAAATAGTTATGATGTGCATACTTTTTCAAGAGCACGAAAGATTAGTTACTTTTGTTGCGATAGAAACATTGAAGCTACAATGTGCCATTTTATGTCTCTTCGGTTTAATATTTAAGGAAGACTAATGGATGATGTTAAACATTTTTTTTTTTTAAATATCTTTATGTTTGTTTCTTGGATTTTGGTTAAGCACAAAGCTAAACAATTGGCTATCTATGCTTTGCCCACCCCAAGTATCAAAACCCAAATTTTAGCATTATAAGCCTGCATACTTACCACTGAGCCGGCTTAGCAAACTTTTATTAAAAATTATATATTTCATGGAATTTGACTTCAAATAATAGTTATTTATGGGTTTGTTAACAGGCAAGTACGGCGTCCAGCAAGTGCTGACTATGGGAAGATTAGAACCCCTGGATCATCTCGGGAGAGGAAAAAACCTGTAGACTCAAGACATGAAGGTAAAGTTATGTTTATTTTTTTTAAGGAATGGAGTGTTTAATAGATCACAACAATTTGTTATTTTTTTTTTTGGATTAAAGATGCATTTCTTAATGAAATTTACAACAGAATCCAGAGGAAGTTTACTCTTCACATTATGTAACTTGTATTACAAAATCATGCATTGTCAGTGTAATAAAAAAATACAAAAACTATAAATTAATAAGATCAATAAAAATTATAGATATATAAATTAAATTTAAAGAAAAAGATTGAAAACTTATGTCTTTAGAACCAGTAATGAAGAAACAAAAACATCAAGTACTACCAAAATAAATATGTTATAATGAAGTTAGGAAATTACAGAAAATTTTAAAGAAAACTATATAGATAAGCCAAATTTCAAACTGGAAATTGCCATTTTATAATCTTTCAGAAGAACCGTATCTTTTGTCTTGTTACATATTTAAATGTTAATGATCTCTTCGGAAGAACAGTATCTTTTGGCTTGTTATGTATATTTAAGGGTTACCAATCTCTTCAGAAGAACAGTATCTTTTAGCTTGTTACATATTTAAGGGTTAACAATCTCTTCAGAAGAACAGTATCTTTTGGCTTGTTATGTATATTTAAGGGTTACCAATCTCTTCAGAAGAACAGTATCTTTTAGCTTGTTACATATTTAAGGGTTAACAATCTCTTCAGAAGAACAGTATCTTTTGGCTTGTTATGTATATTTAAGGGTTACCAATCTCTTCAGAAGAACAGTATCTTTTGGCTTGTTATGTATATTTAAGGGTTACCAATCTCTTCAGAAGAGCAGTATCTTTTGGTTTGTTATATATTTAATGGTTAGCAATCTCTTAAGAACAGTATCTTTTGACTTGTTACATATCTAATGGTTAGCAATCTCTTAAGAACAGTATCTTTTGACTTGTTACATATCTAATGGTTAGCAATCTCTTAAGAACAGTATCTTTTGACTTGTTACATATCTAATGGTTAGCAATCTCTTTAGAAGAACAGTATCTTTTGGTTTGTTACATATTTAAAGGTTAATTTTTAGAACTGAAAATTTATTAGAAAAAAAAAAAAGCAAAATTGCTTCCGAAATTTGAATTTGTTTTCTCCGAGTTATTTATAGATATACTTAAATCTAAAATCATCCAAGATTCATATTTCCTCTTTAATTTTGAACAACTGTTAACTGATTTTGCTTTTAATCTAACAGGTAAATTTTTGATACCGAGTATGATTAGGATAGAAATAATATTTAAAATTTTCTGGATTTCGCTTCATTGAAAATGAATATATAAATTACATATTTAAATTTTGTCACCTCTACAACTTCTTCCACATTCTATTAAGATCTCAAAATATCACATTTTAATATGAACATAAATGTAATCTTACAATTTGTTTTATGTGGATAAAAACACCTGTACGACAAAAGAAGTAAAATTTATGTGGCTGTCACTGCATTTTCATAACACTGACAGGTTACTCACAGATTTGATGAAGTAATACAGTTTATGATTTGAAATAAAAGATAAAACAATTTAGATGATGTACACTCACAAAATAGTCTTCAAGCCCTATATAATGATATTCAGAAATTCTGTTTTTCTTCTGGGTTATAAAAGTCACAATGTTAAATCTAGGCTTGCATCAGTAACTTTCTGACATCTGAAACAACTGAGATTGCCAATCTCTCTGCTATGTTTAACTTAACAGGCTTACTAAAATCTTTTTGTGGACTCTATGAATTGTGATGTCCTATACTTTGCTGAATTCTCAGTTGTGGTTTACAGTCTGTTTTTATAGAATAAAATGGTTTGAGTGCATTCTGCTTGAGAATATTTTGTGTAGAAATTACTCTACAATACTGGTAATAAGTGAGAACTAGAGACTAATCGTAAATTATGTAAAGAACAACAGTATATATTAATAAAACAAAATAGTCATTGCTTATGATAATTATTTGACAATTCAGTATCTTTAAAAGAAGAAAATTTATCTAATAATAGCTTTATATGTATAACTGAATTACAATCAGATATTTTAACATATTCATTGTTTCATATTTTAGTATTGAGCACATGTTTAAAAATGTGTTTTATTAACCCTTTCACTACTGGATCTGTCTTCATAGGCTTTGATTTAGAATTATTTGTACTTCTAGAAGACATTTTAATGTGAAAAAGTGTTTTTTTTTATTCTGTTATTTAAATTATCTGTTTTCTGAAATTCAGTTTTTTGTTATATCCTAATAAATTTGGCCAAAATTCAGCCAGTGTGGAAAAGGTTTAGTGAAATATTTTGTTTACTTTTTAGGATATTGAGTTTATTCTTAAACTTTTTTATTGTAAAGCAAAACCTGCTGTAGCTGCAGTTTTGCCTTCTGCTGGCCCTTCTTTGGGGAGAGAGAAACGATCACCTTCACGGACAAAACCACGTAAAGGTATGATAATTCATTTTTCTTTTTCCCCTACTAGAAATTGATAGAATATAGAAATTATGTAACAAATTCTGCACAAACAATGGTAAAATGGATTAATATAAATTGAGCATATATAGTTTGAAGTATGACATCAAACACTTTTTTTTATTTTGGCTATCTTACAGTAGAAATTCTTATTGATAAAGTATATATTAATTTGATAAGTCAAACCATCCATTAAAATGGGTTTAAAAATTTTTATCTGAAAAACTGTTTGTTACTTCACTGTATTAACTCTCACTACGGGCTCGGTCCCAGGTACTGACCTCGTAACCATTTTGTTCTTGTTATAGTTTTCATGCAATAACTTTTAATACAGTAAGCATATCTTTACAAAGTTTTGCAGATTATCAGTAAATATTACAAGGCTTTTGTATCCAAAATATATTTTTTTTATTAAGTTTAAGATTTTTTAAGTAATGTTTTTCTTGTGCATTTTTTTTTTCGAATGTTGACTATCCAGCATGTAAAGTAAGTTTAATTGTGAGATGAAGAACACTTTTACACAGCAGAAAATTTTCAAATTTCACATGCAAAATCTTTATAATCTTCAGATAATTATCAAACGTTTTTTCTGGAAAAAACTTTATATATTGTCATGATATAAAAAGATTGTTTGGTTTAAATATTAGTGATTGATTTATATTTGTATATAGATATTATATTATCTTTAAGATTTTTTATAATAAGAGTTAAAAACTGACAATTGTAGAAGGTTTTGTTAATAACTAATTGGTGTTGAGAATATAGAAAGTGACCAGACGACTATGTAATAGAGATATAAATAGCGTGAGATGAGCGGGAAGCAGCAGACAGACAACAATAGACAGATAATAGCAAAAGAGAATATAGCTGTGTAAAGTTAAGTACTGCAAAAGTGATAGGCCTAACAACTGACATAGGCCTAATGCTTAATATGTTAGAGTGAAACTAACAGTTTAAAAAAAGATAAGAAGGATAATTTCATTCCGTCAAAGCATGGTTCTAAAGTAATTGAATCAGCCTGGGTACACTTTGACAAAAAGGAACAGAGGATCTTCAGAAGAAAGAAGACCAAACGAGTTACGGTAACTTGCACCACAACTGTAAGTGAATCACACACAGAATACAGGTACGATAGTAATATAGAGAAGATAGTTCGACTTGTCAACTGAAATTCTAAAGTAACTGAATAGGCCTAAGTGGACTTTTGACAAGAAGAGGAGAATTATACGTATACTGATATGCCTGTAATCTCTATAGTGTAAACACTTTGTTGTACATACGTTTAATTTGTTACGAATATATATATATATATATTATTTGAAAACAAGTAGAGTGTGTGCTGTTTATTCATCATTGAATTTATCGCTAACAAGTCATGGACACCTACTTTAGAAGAATCCTAAGCCCAACAAAAACATAGTATGTATTTATACTATTAAGAAATATAAGTAAAAGGCATTTATTTTGACAGTTGGCAAAAAGAACTTGTATATATATATACACACACTTTTTTTCTAATCTGACATATATTATCTGTTATTTATTTATATGTCTAAATATGGGTTTAGTTGATTTGATCAACCTTGTAACCACCATAAAAAATTTGGAAATAGATATAAATTATGCATTTTTTGTTATAGAATGACTACAAATTATAACATGAAGACACAAGTGTTTATTCTATATAGCTTAACTTTCATAACATTATCCATTTATATATTTTTATTATTTTTTATTTTATTGATATGCCTGACTAATGTAACAGATGCTGCAATGATGCAGTGCACTCATTTTACCATATCCAAGAATATAAAACTGGGCTTTACAAAGTGACCTGTCTTGGCTGTGTTCTAGTGGATCAGTATTTTGTAAAATACAGAAACATTTTGGTTATATTGCACTATATATGTATATACATTATTACTATTTACGAACAAGTTCTTAAATTTCAGTTGTTTCTCTTAAAACATAGAACAATAAATAAAGTATAGAAAACAGTTATCTCTTCTAGTTACAAACTTTGTACTCATTTGCTGCTTTCATAAGTTGCTAAGTCTTATCAAATTTTTCACTTGGAGGATGTAAATGAAAATATTTTTTTTTAGGTTTTATATATGCATTTCAAAATAACAAAAAATAATAAATTACTATATCAATACCACAGAATTTCACTATAATTTATCAAACTTAGTAACTAAGCTAAATTTGGGTCCAAAAAAATATGATTTTTTAAGCTTACTAATGTCTTACCTTACCACTTAGGCACACAAAAACTGATATTTAGGTTTTTTTAATATTTACTTTTAAATTAAGAAATTAAGTAATGTATAATACTAAAATTCGAATTATAATCTACAACATGATACCAAACTTATTGACATACATTCATAAAATAGTAGTTTAATATAATTTTGAATGTGAGTCTACGGATGCAGTGTCATGGCCTTTGACCCGTGACCATAGGGTGTTGTGTCTTTAAGATGTACAATTTACATTTACATCATATGCTTAAGTTTAATACTTGTATTTACCAACTGTTGCAGGAGCTTTTGGTAATAGGTATTGCAAAATAAGCATTATAATGGAGGTATAGATATTAACCCTTTCACTGCTAAATTTCCCTATGTTTACAGTGCTGGAATTTCTGGTGAAAAATGCATATTTTGAAACGAGTTATTTTAAAATCCCTAAATCACCCTAAAATGCACATATATGCACTGCAAATGTTAGAAAAGAACATTAAAACAATAAACACAACATTTTAGAAGTTTTTCTACTATTTTTTTTCTTTTAATGTCTGAAATGCTTGACCGTGTGATACTTCGTGAAGCAGTCCAGAAGACACAGGGCAGGCATCGGCCCCCTCCCATCCTTACAATTCATGCATCCATGCCTGGTTTGCTTCCTCTTTGGATGTGAAGGGCTTTCACTGCACATTATACAGTTAGGCTTGTATTTATAATCTGGATAAGCCATTGGAAAGTGATGCCCTGTGAGTTGCTCCTCCCTATCCTCTGAGTTATCCTCCCTTTCCTTCCAAATTTATTCAGAGGAATAGAAGAACAGAGTTTGGTTACCACCCTTTCCCTGAATGAATGTGGCTTCATTTTTGAATTAGGGTTGGCAGTTGTGTACAGTATGTAGGAGTTGACTAGTGCTGCCTCTCTGATGAAGTGATAAATTGCGTGGTACCACTTTTTGCATTTGTGTCGATATGGGTAGCTGGTATATTTCTGGTCAAACAAATCAACTCATCCCATTGTAAAAGCAGGCCACATTTGGCATTTTCACATCCCTAAGTCCAGTCTCTGACTGCTTGGATAGAATTTGTTTCCGAGTGTAGCCATTATTATTATCGATTGTTGAGAGGAAGTTTACCCTTGCAGTGTCATGCCAGGAGCAGACAAGCATATCACCCTCTCTGTAATAAACAGGATCATCAGCTGTAACCTTGCTGGTCTAATTTCTTCTGGAAGTCCCTTTCTATTCAATTTCACAGTTCCACAACCACCAGTACCCTGTTCCTTGAGGGCTTCAAAGAGGCCAGGGCTGGAGTAGAAGTTATCAACATATAAATAGTGGCCGAATTTCAATTATCCATTATTGCCCATCAGTTTCATAACAACATTATGACCCAAGCCTTGCTCTGGTGCCACAGGGTTGTCTCTATCAGTATAAACATCCTAGTCTAACAGATAACCTGCCTTGCTCTCACACAATGATCACAGTTTTATAACCCACCTTGTGGGTTTGTTCAGTATATACTGATGAACGTATATCCGTCCCTTGAACTTTCTCATCGATTCATCAATTGTAAGTTCATGATGTGGAATGTAATACTGCTTATACAGTGGCTTCACAATGTTCATGAGAGGGAGCAATTTTATACAAAGGATCATATCCTTCCTCTTCATGTGGAACCCTTTGAGAATTTTCACAAAAATGAAGAAATGAACTGATCAGCTGGTAACAATTGTTTGGCAGTACATCTCGATAACCAGGGGACTGGGCTATACACCCCCAGTTGCCAAGTAGTCACTAATCCGTGGCTTGGAACACAATCCCATCATTATCTGCAAACCAACATAGGCTTTCATTTCATCTCAACCCAATCATTGTAGCAAGAATTTTCAGGGAGGTCCACTGGATTATCAAAGAACTCTAGGGCATAGGTGTTAGTCATCTCACAAATAAGCTGAAATGCTTCCTGAGGGAATAACAAATAGAAATAATCTACAGGGTGGTTACTGTCAGGGAAAAATGGAATCACAGGTCCAGGCATTTTGGCATAAAATGGGCACCAAATTGGGATATAATTGTCATAATCATCATCAATGACTCACTCATGATCAGCATCAACCATGCCACCTTAGCTACCATCATCATCATCATCATCACTGTCCCCATGTGCTTCATCATGTGTATTATTATTACTTACAGCATTATCTGTGTCACTGTTTTCCCAATCATCATTGCCAAATTCGTTCAATTCTGAGCCTGAATCTCATATTATTTTGCCCAATATAACCTCTGCGGCAATCCTTTGTTTTTGTTTACGTTTACCTGTTGACATGGTTCCGGTCAGCGCCCTCAAATTGGGTCAAAAGTCAAGTATTTCACAAAAATAATGCCCATGATCGAGGAAACTGCACTAAATTACGTTGTGGTTGCCTAGAAACCATGCAGGTGTGGCACGGAGTGAATTACAGACCGGTAAAGAGAACTATGTTAGGAATTTGACTAAAGTCGTGTACAGCAGTGAAACGGTTAAACATCGAATGAAATGATACTTATCACTCATATGAACTTAAGATTATTAAATTTTTCATTTATTCATGTTAATTCTTTGTTTATGTTATCAAAAATGTAAGAAGAAAGAAAGAAAGTAAAATAAATATCAACAAATTAATTTCAAGTTGTACTAAACAATGATGAAAAGCATTTAAATTTATAGAAAATAAAGTTGTGGTGTTATCCCTGCAACTATATACTAGTTGTGCTGTTATCCCTGCAACTATATACTAGTTGTGGTGTTATCCCTGCAACTATATACTAGTTGTGCTGTTATCCCTGCAACTATATACTAGTTGTGCTGTTATCCCTGCAACTATATACTAGTTGTGCTGTTATCCCTGCAACTATATACTAGTTGTGCTGTTATCCCTACAATCATGTACTAGTTTTTGCTGTTATCCCTACAATCATGTACTAATTTTGCTGTTATCCCTACAACTATACACTAGTTTTTGCTGTTATCCCTACAAGCATGTACTAATGTTGCTGTTATCCCTACAATCATGTACTAATGTTGCTGTTATCCCTACAATCATGTACTAATGTTGCTGTTATCCCTATAACTATATACTAGTTTTTGCTGCTATCCCTACAACTATATATACTAGTTGTGGTGTTATCCCTACAACTATATACTAGTTTTGCTGTTATCCCTACAACTATATATATATACTAGTTTTGCTGTTATCCCTACAACTATATATATACTAGTTTTGCTGTTATCCCTACAACTATATATATACTAGTTTTGCTGTTATCCCTACAACTATATATACTAGTTTTACAAATCTTTCTAACATTGAAAGAACAGAGAGAAAAACTGAAACACTAAGAATATTATGAAGTTACAAAACATTAGACAAACCAGGAATTTATATTTTGAAGAGAAATAACAGCCTACATAACCTTTCAATTGTCATTTTACAAACCAATTTAATTCACAGAATATTTTAAAAAATGTTTAATGCTACAATCACTTATTTCAAATTAAATTCTTTATATTATATCATTTTTGTTTTTTAATTCCATCTACTCAACATATTACCAGGCTTGATCTCTTAAGAATTGTAATTTTTAATTTTTGCAGTTTATTGCTTTTCTGCCCCCCCCCCCCCCTGGATTTACAACACTAGAAACAGGGTTTTGATACCTGTGGAGCGCAGAGCACAGATAGCTTTGTGCTTAACTACAAACAAACAAATGTGATGCTTCTCTTGTGTTGATTACACTTTATTGAAATTTTTGATTCATGAATCTTTTTTTTTTTCTTCTTACTGTTTAACTTTCTTGTAGGATGTATTTATAGAGCAGTTTTCATCAAACAAGAAATTTTATTTTCAACCACTTGTGCATCATTCTATTATGTTTTCATGTATCACTTTACCACATGTTACACAACTTCATAAACCAGCTTTATGCTTGTAACAGGACATAGATGCCTAATTTCAGTATGTTGTCAGCTGTCACCATACGAGGTTTTTTCATTCTAGAGATATAACAACAGTAATGTCTGTGGTTGAGACAATGGACTCTCGTTATAAACTTCTGTCAGCTGTGATCATACCAGATTTTTCACTCTAGAGATACAACAACAGTAATGTTTATGGTTGAGACAATAGATTCTCATTCTAATTTGTTGTCAGCTATCACCATAGCAACAGGAATGTCCATGTTTGAGACAATGGATTCTCATTTTAACCTGCTGTTGGCTATCACCATACCAGGTTTTTCAATCTTGAGATATCGCATCATTAATGTTTATGGGTTGAGACAATGGATTCTCATTCTAACCTACAGTAACCATACCAGGTTTTTCATTCTAGAGGTCCTTGTCCTGTTAGGTGAAAATGTTTAAACATTGTAAAATGCAGTATTATCTTATCCAGTATAAATTATTAACACCATGGAATGTTTGTTACTTGTCTTATGTAAAAATGTTTAAATTCTTACAAATATAGACTGTTTTATATCATTATCTTGTAACAATGTGAAATTTACTGAACTTGTAAGAAAGCCAATAAGAATTTTTCGAATTCATTAACATTCGGCAATGCAACTATAAAATATTCTATTTCTACAGACTCCTAGTTGCTGTTTTAATGAAACTTCAATATCTGAGTAACCTTGTAAATTAAAATTATTAAAGCTAAACATTTCACAACTAGATGAGCATAAATCTAATCAACAGTTTCCACATTAAGCTAATGGATTTATAACTGCAAGCTAAAGCTGAAATTCTGTTCAAACACTTCACTTGAGATACAGATTGGTATAGCTTGAAAGTAACAAAAAAAAATTGTTTCTAAAACTTGTAGTTAAACATCATGCATTTACAATATGCTAATTTCTAGAATATAAAATAAAGTTATGATCATTTCATATATAACTTATGTAATTCAGTTTTCCATGAAGTTAATGAAACTTTTACAGAAACTAGCTCAAAGACTGCTAAACTTCAAAATAATAATTATTTTAAATGTTGTATATGATCTAGCTTGGCAAATTTCAAGCATCTAAGATTTTTTAAACCTGCAAATGGAAGACCCTTAATGTTTGATAGTTGTTCTCAACTTATATGGTAGATTCCCTGAATGACTGATAGTTTTTATACATCTTCATTTGAAAGTCTTTACCTTTATATAAATTTTAATTAATCCCAAAGGAAGAAACCTCTAAATGCATGACAGAATTCTAAAGAATTAAGCTTTGAGACCACTGTATATCTGTTGATTTTTTAAAAGTGGAAGACGCTATAATTACATAATTTTAATACAGAAACACACGATGTTCATCAATACCAAGTTTTTTTTAATTCTTTCCAAACCTCTTGATCAACCATTCAAGAAATACTATCCCATTTATAAAGGTCTAAAAAAATCTGTAAGATAGAGAAGATATCTTCTAAAAATGTTCCTAAAGTTTTTCTAGCTTTGACATTTGTTTTTCCTTTTAAGTATCCAAAACAGTCATCCAAATAAAAATATACTTTATTCAACAGCAAAAGAAAATTTCATTGTAAACTGTGTTATCTCTAAGTGGTGTAGAATTTGCCTATGGGTCTTGCAATCTTTGGCTGAAGTTGGTTGCCATTATCTTTGTCAAGTAACGTACTGAATCATTCATAACTACTTGATCAAATCCCAGCTATCAACATATTGTCCATTAAAACAGTTTTTAAACATTTTGTACTTGTATCTATGATTGAAGGCTTTATTAATACCAATACTAGTTAGATATTTTGGTGAGATAACACATGATTTGACAATAAAACTGTGACCGCGTACTGCATAGAATCAAGAAGTATACCTTTTTTTTTTTGTTCTGAATGACACACAATTAATAGTGAACACATTGTGACAGAAAAGTTCTAGTAAAGTTTCACATCTACTAATTATAGCTCATGTTATCTAAAGTTTAAAATTAGTTTTTACTCCTGAAGCATAAAAGATAAACAAGATAAATAATTTGAACAAAATGTTCAATTTGGGCTCTAAGATGTTGTCTAAAGCTTTTGTGTTTATATATCTCTGAATGCTATTAGCTCTTAACTGAATTGGTGCACATGTGCTTAAAATACTGATATGAAAACTAAACATGGAACTTAGTCCACTGTCAACATGAATTCATTAAAAAAAATAAAAAGGAACAGCAGAAACATGATTAGTTTTGCACAGTAGCGTCCAGAAAGGACCAAAGATAAACATTATCAATACTAACCCACAAAATGTTGCAATACAGTAAATGGGTTCTTCTTGTAAGTTCTGGATTACTGGAAACACTACCATTTTCTAGTTTCTAGGTTACAATAATTCTGAGAGGAACTTCCCCTATCACTAAATTTCATATGAACTAGAAAAATTTATCCAAAGTTTCAACAAAAGTACAAATAGCATTTTTTTTTTTCAGTAAATCCACTCAGACATAATACTGCTATGGTTGGGCTTTCCCCCCCACCCTACTTAACAGAAAACTAAAAAAAAAATTCAAACACTTCCTGAGTTGATATGAAATATCTTTCTGGAAATAAATAAGGACCAAAGATCTATTCACTTGCCTCAGCCAGTTAGGAGCACTTCTTTAACAAATGGAACAGACAACAAAACGAACACAGCAGACAGAAAACCTCTATCCTACAAGTCCTGAGAAAGAAAAAGATACCTAGTTCTCTATCTACCTATTATACAAGAGCAGAACATTACTACACAGTAAGATGAACTTACATTAAGAACACAGACTACTACAAGAAACTACTACAGTTACATAACACTGGATGTTACAAAAGTAACAGTTGTTTTCACTTGTTTTTACTCCAAAACTGGTCAAATTTGCTTCTAGCCCGGCCCAAAACATCAGATGCCAGTGATCTTCCACTAGAGGGTGAAACAATTTGAACAGCAGGTACATCATCAGCTGTCTGAGGCTGTTTATGTTTCCCTGTAGAATAACATATCCACACATCAGTTACTTTATATCGTGTATTACTCTGTTATCTGGACATAATTCTTCTTGGTTGTTGCAGGTTATTGTATTTTATAACCACATGATCATTTGACAAAGAAATATCATAAGATGATTTCATAATTCTATTAATAATAGCTCATGATGTTATCATTAGGTGATTTTTTTTTTACCATACAGATTTCTTATGATAACTGTATGATGATTTGACTTTGCTTTTCCCAGGCAATTTAATTTCTGTAATATCATAAGACTGTACGCCTACTAATGCACAAGTTATAACGAAAAATTAATAGAACATAAAACAGACCTGAATCAGTTCTTGGAACTTCTTTTTGCACTGGTAACATCTCTGATCCAGGTGTTTTCTTGTGGTCCATAACTGAATCTGGGAGAGTGTTCAGTTCCTTTTGGTCTTTCAGTAAATCAGACTGACTAGGCATTTCTGACCATGTGGTAGGAAGATTATCAGTATGCATGGTCTCTGGTTGTGTGGCAGCATGTTTTTCTGCATACATGACTTCTGGTTGAGTGACTGGGTGTTTCTCAGCTGTCATTACCTCAGGCTGAGAGGTTTGTTGTTTTTCTGCCATCATGGCCTCAGGTCGAGAAGGTAGTTCACGAGCCGAGCGGAGAGAGGAGATAAGCATGGGCGGACTTGTGGCTCTTCCTCCATCGGCTATAAAGTAAACATATAGAAATACAAATACTAATACTTTTCATCAAACAAAAAAAAATAAATAAATAAATGTAGAAAACAAATTGGCTTTGTAACTTAAGAAATTAAATAATTGAACCTAAAGGGGAAAAACAAGCTTAGAAATAAACAACTAATGTAACAATTCAGAAGTTTCTTAGAATACTTTAACATCATAAAAAATATCTATTAAGTCATACAATATGTACAGTAAAGACTATAAGCTCATTTCTTTACATTGACTACTTTCTTTGTTTTTCAGGTCACTGCCTCTCAACCAGAGTTTTGTGGAACCTTCGGGTTCCTATACAGACAACCAGGGTTCCACGAGATATTGCTATTTTGCAGGGTTTTTTGGAATGTAAAATTCTCCATATTCTATTGCGTAAATACATACTAGTCACATAATTGCAGTCCGACTACATCATATTCATTTATTAGTATAGCAGGTTTCATAATGACACAACATGACAACAAATCGCTGCATTGTTTTAAGTAAGTGAGCAAGACTAGTTACAACAGCTGCCAGTATTGCAGTAATGTTTTTTGTAATGAATGCTGTGAAGGGTTCCATGACACAAATTTGATGCCAGAAAAGTTCTATGGATTCAAAAAGGTTGAGAATCACTGTTTTAGGTGGACATTATGCGTTAACCTGACAATTTTTCTCATCAAAAAATAACTAAAACTTTCTGTTGTAGCTTATGCTGACAAATGAGCATATCTGTCTAAAATATTGAAATATACACATTAAAATGTATTTCATTTTAATTAATTATTTTATTTTCTATATAAGACATAATGTTCCTGATGCACTTTGCTACTATTATAGGAGGAAATATAAAGATGATTGGTATTATAATTGTTTAGAAACTCCATGTGTAATTTCAGGTTAATCTCACGAATGAGATGATAACAGATACATTTATGACAACCTCTATTTAAATAGTAGTACTTTAGTATTTTACAACAGACATTTAACTCAACTAAGTATAATTGACTGAGAAATCTCAACTCTAGATGCACAAAGTGGGTGTGGCATCTGTCAAGAGTTCAGAGAAATTTATTTCTCCTTTCTACAAATGTGTTCTAAGGAACTTGAAAGAATAATGTGTGAATAGAGCAATTAACCTAGATTCTTTATATATACGGAAGGTTAGCTTGAGCCAAGAACTGTTCAAACTACAAAGATACAAATTTAACATTTTCTGAACTTGTGGAGTGCGAGAGAATAAAACAAAACTTTAAGGTTTCTTTTGAACTAAAGGAATTAAAACTTAGATAATATAAGACTTTGATCTCTAATGTAAATTTTAATGCTGATTTCACTGATAAAAATTGATCATAAAATAGCTTAATTAAATTTTAAATGTAACTAAGTAAAATCTTGTGATATGCACAAAAAAAAAAGGTCACAGTAAGAAAGGAGTTAATGCATTTTATGTTTGTTTAATAGGTATATGTATCATCCACGGACTGAAGAAGGTGGAGAACAAAAATGTTAAGCAACACGTTTAAGTTATGTTGTGGAAAATGCAAGTTCAAAAGTCTATCAAGAGTTCCGATATTTCATTTCTTTGGTAGTTAACTTAAAACTTCTATTACATGCTTTATGACAACTGTATGAAGTTTGTAAAATTTTTCTTAAAATCTAAGTTTACCAAATAAGAAGAATTATAAAGAAGAGCATTAAGTATATTATACTAATATCATTTTAGAGCCCCACTACATTATTACAGTCCATGTCGCCATATCCAGCCATGTTGTATCTGGTGGCTGTGCATCTTGACAATAGCCCTGTAGTATATCTTCTATTGCAAATGGCTCTGTCATAATGTCAAAATTACACCTCTCCACCCCACAAGCTTTCCATAATCCTGACTTAAAATTTCAAAATTTTTTGAATATAATGTACTCAACCATGTATACCAAAACTTCTATCTTGACAAAACAGAGACTAGGTATGTTGTAATTCTGTTATGTATATATATATATATATATATATATATCTCACTAATATTTGATGCTATTAAAAATTAAAATTACTTTTTTAAATTCAAGTCTGTTGATTAGCCTCCTATCCATCAGTAGATAAGAGCTGTTGAAAACACTTTTAATAATATCATAATGAATGATTTATACAATATTAAATCAAAATTAGATGCTCAAGCATTATATACACAAGACTTTCCATGTTGAAGTCCAGACACACTGTCAAGATTTGATATTGGAAAAAAAAGGCTTTGATGAAAATAACATGTATCAAGTTGTAAATGCTAATATACACCCCTATACACTTCTTACTAGAAACCTCTATTGCGTCAGTAAAAAATGATATGATTAAAAACATTATCAACGTTATTGAGCAATAATATCACACGTAATATTGAAAGGTATGATATACTTTAACTGCTAGCTTAGGGCATTAAGTACCATCTGACTTGAGGTAATGATAACATACTAGGTGTTTGTCCATTCATCCATTCTAATCCTGGTCCCGTCTCCAGTGGAACTGTCCAAGATTCAGGGTCAGGTGACTTTACACCGGTCATTTCTTCAGGTGACTTGACTCTTGTAAGAGGAACATGACCTCCATGGGTTAGCTCAGGCAGTGGTGATGGGCCTGTACATGCCATTTAAAATGCATTATTAGTAAGAACAGCAAGATCTACCATAACCAGGGACAGATGTAATTTATTAACATGAAAGTTCAGGAGAGCTTGTGTCTTAATTTGTACTTCACGGTCCATATGTAGACAAGACAAAGTAATATAGGCTAACATACTAAACTGCTTCGTATTTAAAATAAACTGACTTTTCCATAGATTTCCACAGAAAATGTAAACCTTTCTGACAGGTTTCCACAAAAAAATTAAAATACATCAGAAGAAGGTTTTAAAATTTTTGTACATTCCACCTGTCTCTGGACATGACCACTTGATCTGTAAGCATTTCTTTATGTACTCAAAAAAATGTATTTGTGTATTTTATACAATTCATTAGTTACATTTCCAAGCATCTATCATTTTTTTAAATTTCATTTTTGAATTTGAATTTTGAACATAGTACTCACCAATCATAACAACCCCGAGATGCGCAAGATGGTGACTAGAAGTAAACAAAAAACCACTGAGTAAGAAATGGCCACATGATGTAATTAATATAAAAGAAAGGTATGAGGTGTAGTCCACATACCAGCACTGACAATGACCTCCAAAGGAATATGGAAATGGGTAGCCACGAACATGTTAGGTGATGGGTATGATGAGAAGTTACCCTAAAAAGGAGACACTCCTCAGGCAAAAGGGAAGAATACACATGCCCAATGAACTGGTGAATCTATCTTCTAAGGATAATGGGAGAGAGGTCCCGGACATTGAAGGATTCCATGGAATATAAGAATTGTTACAGGTACCACATAAGGGAGCAGGGCAAGTGAGATACCATCAGAGGGCCCGGACTGGACAGAGGAGAGATTCAGGATCAGAATGGTCATAAATGAGGGAAATGGGAGAAAAAGTGGAAATACCCTCCCAAGCAGCAGAAGTTTTGGGCAAAGATGAATGGTCAGGGAAGAGGAGAACATAAGAACTGTAGAACATCACAAAACAAGTGTCAATCACAAAGATCGCAGATCACCACAAGCCAATAATATGAGAAATAGGGAAACTTAATGAAATTAGATACAGGAAACACAAAGACAAAGGTTCAAATGGAGGATGAGTGAGAGCATGAAGGACAACATGGAGATTCCAATCCAGGAGAGACACAGGGCATGGAAGATGGAAAAGAGAAAACAAACAAAACAACATGGAAGATTGGAAGACAAAGGCAAACTCTGTAAATCTGAACATGCAAGATAATGCAGCTCGATAGTCGGCAATCGAGGAAACTGACAGTCCCCTATTGAAGAGCCAAATGAAAAAGGCAGTCAACTGTGGTAGGGAAGGTTGTGAAAGAAGATATCCTTAGTAGCGTGGCCACCAACAAAAAATATACCATTTATGCTGATAAACTGACAAGGAGGAAGGATGTAGAGAACAGGCAATCAATGAGGCAACATACCTGAAAAATCTGGATTGTCTGGTGAGGGACCAGATTGCTTGATGATCTATTGGTTGAGTTACACCTACTTAAGGTTATACATGTGAGCATGACCAAGGGGAATGAGAGCTTAGAGAAAAGTCCACATCCCCAAAATAGAGTCTCTTGTGTAGCAGGAGATGAAGAGGCCGATGTGCCATATCCTGTAAACAAAGGGAAGAAGGTTGGGCCCGACTGATGAATGAATTGAAAAACACACTCAGATGAATCAGATATTGTGTAGGTGTGAAGAACAACTTCCCCACTTTGTTGAGCCAACCCACTCTGGCAGCTTCTCAAAGAAGAAATTGAATATGAACAGCAGATTCGACCTGATAAGAAGCCAAAAGCAGCCAGTTGTCCATGTAAAGGTGGAAATGAAGGCTTCTGGCATAAAGCAGTCGAGTGAATGACCTGACTACTCAGCAGTAGGCATAACTGGCCAAGGTCAGGCCAAATGGTTGAGCCCAAAACTGATAAATATGCCCCTGATAACAAAAACAGAGGAAATGCTGGGATGTGCGGGAGATGGATGAGTAAAACCCCAGCTGAGAAGGTTCCCAAAGTTCTATAGCTTATTTCTGAAGTAAGTCCCAGACTACTTCCTGTAGATGCTGGTGAAAAAAACAGGATCCCTTGGTGGGGGGAAAAGCAATAGGATGAGGAAACAACAAGGAAGGGGAATGGAAGTGAAGGGCCAGACCCTCTGAAAGAACCTGTAGGACCCATGGTGTCCACATATGGCAAAAATGGAAAAGCCCGATGGGTGTAGAACAAGAAGCCAGGACTGGTAAAGTGTTGGACTGGTGGGGGGGGGGGTGCACTCTACATCTACTTGAATAGCATCCTGACCCAGAAGGTCCCAATAGCATATCAGACACATCTGAAAACCCAGAGATGAAAAGAGCAAACATCATCTGAAAACCTTTCAGGAGATAATTGAATTGCTTTGAACCAGCAAGTGCATAGTTGACAATGTACACAGTATTGTGGACAACATCAGTCTGATACAGAATTGAAGTTGTGAGAAATACACTAATGTAATGAAAGATTCCAAATGTTGGGAATCAAGATAAAAAAGGAAGATCTATAAAATGTATAAGCATGTTTGCAGATGTACGAGGCAAACTAACTCCAACTGAAGTTGAACCCCAACATCAGGTGAGGAAGGGCACACTAAATATTGGCCCACATATTTTTCAACAAAGGAGGGAAGGTTGAGAATCATAGGAAACAGGAGATAAGGATAAGGCAGCACAAACCTGATTAATTAATTTCACAAAGGGCGAAGGAGGTCGGCTGTCCAAAGTTATGTCTTTCCTGTCAGAAACCCCAGCAGGCATTACAGAGTATTTCTCATGGTGAAGGTTGCATGAACGTGGATATTTCTCGTTGAATAATTGCTGTCATGGCCACGGCCATAGGCGTCACACCCATTATAACTGGGGGGGGACCCCAAATTTCAGTCTACAATGAGGAATCTGAGGACAGACGAACTGGAATCCAATTACTTTCTCCAACCAAACTGATTGTGCAAGCTCAGAGTATTTTATATAATTATGACACCCTTAATGAGTTATGGGACTGGTCTTTGTCTCAGCCATTAGATAGTGATATGAAGGCCAGAATAATACAAGTTCAATCTCACATGACCCAGTTTGACTTCTTTTTGTGGTTTGGTAATGAGCAAACGTTTGTTACACCGTGCAGATAATTTAAGTATCAATTCACAGAAAAACAAAAGGACACATCTGCTGCCAAGGGTCAGTCTCTAACAAAAATGACTGTGAAAACACTGCAAAGCATGCAGAATGATGAACAGTTTAAGCTTTTTTACATAAACTGTGAGCAGAAGGTCAAAAAATAGATTCAGTTAATGATCCAAAACTTCCACGTCCTAAGACAGTTACAGCTTGTTTTGAGGAAGGGAAGGCTAAATGTGAATACTCAAATTTACCAGAGGATTATATTCAACAAATTTATTTTCCAGCTCTGTACCAAATAATAATGGCAATATGTGAGAGGTTTGAACACATTGATTTTAAAATATATGTCTATTCCAAACAGCTTTTTGATTAAAAAGTATGGCCAAGTACTGCTACAGTATCAGAATTCTACCAGTCAGATTTCACAAAATCTGAATTAGAAATCCATCTTCAGATTTTTTCTGTGAGTTTTCCAGAAAAAAAAGATGTGAAAATATGAGAAATATTTGATTATATTAAAAACCTTAGTGAATCAAAAAAGAACTGATTAATTATGTAGTAACACTGATAAATATAGTTCTCATAATGCCAGTAACTAATACAACTAGCGAGAGTTCTTTCAGCACTTTAAGAAAACTAAAAACCTACTTGAGGTCTACCACATCTCAATCTCATTTAAATCATGTAATGATGTTGAATATATTTAAAGAAAATGTCAATTCCTTATCTCTTATTGAAAGAGCCATTTAATTTGATTTATATTCACTACATTGTTTGGAACTATTTGGAAAATTTACAGATTTAGACCTAGTAGGATCTTTGGTTTTGAAGGAAAACGGGGCCACTGTTACCGAGTGATTTCAAGAGATATTGACTTCAATGCTTTACTAAATTTACTAGACTAAGTTGAAACAGTTTTAGCCGTATCTTGTGTCTAATAAAAATATTATCTATTTACCCATCTTTTCCTCAAGTTAATGTTCAGCTATACTTCACATACAACGAAGTAATCATAGTAATACTTTGAGTAAAATCACTTTTGACCATAACCTCAAAATTCTCTTGTAACTTACTACCGGTACTTTATACATATATGTCTAGTATTTCATATTCAGACATTTGACATCATCATTAAATCCACTATTTAATAATAAATACATGCGTGGTATTTTATTAAATATTTAGTAACAGAAAATATCTCTTGTCCTAATACATTCCTTTGAAAGCAATTTTACCCTCCAATCTGCCCCTACTGAAGGCTTGGTTGCCCCCCCCTCCCCATACCCTCAGGTAGATTCCAGTTTGTACCAATAGAGGGCAGTACTAACTGAGAAAAGCTATTTTGTGAGAAAACGTAAGATATCATTTCAGAATTTGGATTACTAACTGTGTTTCAATGCCGAGTTTATTCTTATACTATGATAATAAAGTAATTTGATTAAATTTGGAATGTAACTCAGTAAAATCTCATGACATGCACAAAAAAGAATGCCCGCATGGAAAGAGTTAAGAAAATTTTATTTTAAAGATAAGCTTCATAACATTCTGTAATTAAATCTTTATTGAACACCAACTTACTGTCTGTGTCTTTTCCATTGGCCAATCCATTCACTGCTGGTAAACTGTTTGGTCGTATAGGTTCTTTCTCTCCATTACGTGATGTTGGAGCCATTTCTCTTGCATCATGTGGTGCTTCTGCAGTACTTGGTTTTTCAGTAAAACCTCCAGTTATTTTGTCTTCTTCTTGTGATTGAGGTTCAAATTTTTGTGGTGATGGTACTATTCGATGATCCATCCCATCAATTAGTTCCTCCTTCACAGGCTTCATCGGTTCTGGTTTCTTTTCTCCATCCTGTTTTTCAATTTCATAGCTAGCTAACTCCTTGTTCAGTTTTTCTTTTTCATTTTTGGAATTGTCATTAAGTGCTGCCTTTAACCAAATACGGCCATCATCGCCATTTATCAATGGTGCTGAAGGTCGAGGTACTGGACGAGGTCGAACACCCGATGAATCCACAGTATCAACTGTCTTGGAGACAGGTTTAGGTCTTGAACGTGGACTAGCTGAAGCTGAAACTACGTAGTCAAAAAACATCTGTTTAAAAAAATTCTACTAAGACTCTCTGTAAGTCAATAATAGAATCAAAACAACTAAAATGGGACATGGTTAAAACCACTAACACAAATTACACAAGTCTTCTACGTTTCCTCCACATTAATGCTGAATGATGTTGATGCTAACATCACTGAAATGTTGAACCCTTGTGCAATTTATGTTAGTATTTTTAACCACGTCCCATGTTAACCATTTTGTTTTTATTATTGACTTTATAGCAGGATATCTCTATGTTTCATTAACAACTATATAAATGCAACTTGAATGAAAAAAAAGATAAAAAACGAATTTTATGTCTCTACCTGGTCTAGGAGCCTTTTTAGATTCTCCGCTACTACTAGGTCGCCCTCTTTCTTGACTTGTGGGATGCTGAGTAACACCATGTTTTACCTGCCTATGAGGAGACTTCTCCTTTTCTGGTAAGCCAATCATAGAAGATTCCATGGATACAGGCCGTGCTGTAAAAGAAATTTAACACTTTGAGGTACTAAAAAAGTTAGTATATTATAATCACCTTTCATAGGTTATAATACTAATTATCATTATTTTACCTAGTCAATGACTTACCTTATTTTTACCTCTTTCCTTTACTTACTAAAGATTAAAGACCAGTGACTGTCACTCTAGCTATTTCTTAGTGAAATTTGTAATAATACAAATAAAGGTGTATCAAATGAGTTGAAAATCTGCTATAGTGACAACCAACAGCAGATTATAAAGACAATCCATTACTGTTGTATCTCTTGAGTGAAAAAACCTGGTATGGTGGCAGCGGGTTAGAATGAGAATCCATTGTCTGAACCATAAACATTACTGTTGTTGTATCTCTTGAGTGAAAAAAACCTGGTATGGTGACAGCAGGTTAGAATGAGAATCCATTGTCTCAACTATAAACATAACTGTTATTGTACCTCTAGAATGAAAAACCTGGTACGGTTACTGTAGGTTAGAATGAGAATCCATTGTCTCAACTATAAACATAACTGTTATTTTTATTATCGTATCCAGTATAAATTATTAACAATATGGAATGTCTGTTATATATATATTCCTAGTGTGTAAAAAATTTCATGTCTCCTCAGTATTTCTTATTCTAGACTTTTGTTAATATTCATGAATCGTATCTTTCTTTTTTACAGTATCTAGCTTGTATGTGTTATATATTTTCTTTATTACAAGCTGTTTCTTAATTTTAGAACGTGTTCAGGGTGACTATTTTAATCAACATTTCGAAATTATTTTCAAAGTAAACAGGTAGAACAGTGAACAACAAGCTGTCCATGTTGTTGTACATTTAAAATGACCAGATGTGATAACATTAAGTAACCTTTCAGCTGAAAACTGCAACAACTATTATGCACTGGCAGCTGCTTTATCCAACAAGTTTGGAGTGATACGCCAGAGGGAAGTATGCAGAGCAAAATTCCAGAATAGGGTACAGAAGAAAAGAAGAACTTGTAGAAGATTTAGGAAGTTTTGCACAATTATCCTACCTGGTCGCTTCTTGTGAAATGACAGATTAGTTTGCACATGGCCAACTTGTAGATGTTATAACAGACAAGGAAGTTCTGCAGTTGGCAATAAAACTTGAATCCATTAAAGTCATAGATAAACAACTAAAGACACCATCTCAAAACTACAGGATCATCAGATTAAGTAGTATTGAAACATCCAGTTCTGCTGACAACAGTCTAGAAGAACTAAAACCAACAGCTGTTAACATAACAAGAAGACAATACCCCAAGAATGAGTCTCCAGCCAAACAATGTCAAAGGAACAACAAAGGGATAACCAGACATTCAGAAACAGAAAATAGCTGAACATTATTTAAAGAAAGTAGTCTATGAGCCCATAGGTATATTTATTGGTAACACTGTAGTCTGTTTATTGACATTGGTTCTACAACTCCAACAGTTTGACCCGACTTGGTAATGAAAAGTGAGAAATTGTTTTCAGAGATGGAGAAAGAAGAGAGAGTTATGCAAACAGCAAGTGAAAGTTAGAAGTTACCCTTACTAGGAAGTTGGACCATAAAATCCCTATGTACTACATGACAGTTACTACACCAGATGTTGAACTTTCTGTGACAATAATAAGAGCATTTATTGTTCCACCAAGAAGTAAAATATTCATACCAGGCTCTGTTTAAAATAAATTTACATCTAGTTACTGTGTTATAAAAGAACCAAATACTCTAATGTGTCCTGATGGTTGCTAGAACTCTTGTGGGTTTGAAGAACAGAGATGTTAAAGCCACGAACACAACAAACCATAAAATTCGAGTCAAATCAGGATGGGACATTTCAAGATGTGAGGCTATACATGTAGTGTTTTCATAGAAAAGAGCATCATAAGTAGTCATCTTTGAGGAAAGATGTAGATAGTGTGATGTCAAATCCTGACATAAGGACAGCTTACTGCTTCACAAGAGTTGTATAATTGGAGATGTGAAGGTCTTACAGCTGATAAATACCAGAGATTACATAACTTGAATACAGAATATCAAGACACTTTCTCTATTGAACCTCATGATTTAGGCCAAACAAATAAAATATTTCATTGGGTTCATACTTGAGATGTAGCCTTAATACATCACCCAGATGACATCCTCTTGCAAAATAGACTGATGCTTCCAGAGTTAGAAATCATGAAGGAGCAAGAAGTAATACAACTGAGGCCCAATCCATGGGTATCACTTACTGTACCTGTAATGAAAAAGGAAGGATCCACAAAGTGGTGCACAGACTACTGAAAAGTGAATAGTCACAAAGAAGGGTGCCTACCTACTGCCAATTGACAGTGTATCTCTACTTTAGATACACTTTCTGGATCAAAATTGGACCTTAAGAATGGATATTGGCAAGTGTGAATCAACAAAGCAAGTAGAGAGGACAGCTTTTACTGCAGGAAATGGATTGTGTAATGCTTCTGCTACATTTCAACAATTAATGGAGTGTGTTCTGTCTGAACTACATTGGAACATCGTAATTGCCTACTTGGATAACATATTACACATAGAAAGACCTTTGATAATACTTATAATGGGCTAACGAATGTTCTTGGTCAGTTGTCTATCAACAGGGGAGTCTCCTGAGAGACAGCAGAAAGGGAGTATCTACAGATCTATTGAAGGTTGGTTCTGTCCAGAATTAGCCAACACCAAAGAAATTGTGTGAGGTAAGAGAAGTTTGCTCTTATTATCAACGTTTTGTAAAATCATTCTCTCACATTGCTTCTCTTCTACACAAATTACTTGAAATGCCAAATAAGATTTCTTTAACTTTTAATTGTGAACTGAAGAAGAATTGGCCACTACTCCTGTATTAGTATACCCAACTCTGGGAGATCCATTTTTTAGACACAAGTACCAGTGGTTTAGGAATGGGAGCAACTTTGTCACAAGTAATGGTAATGAACGTGTGATTGTCTACTATATTAAAGCAACGAGTTTTGTAGAAAGAAGGTATTGCGCAACAAGAAATGAGCTACTATGTGTTGACTGAGCCTTAAGTAATTTTCATCATTATCTACATGAATTAAAGTTACTACTGATCATGTAACATTGAAGTGGCTAGTGAATTTTCGTAATCCAGAAGGCCAGACGAAAAGATGGCTCCAAAATTACAGGAGTGCAACTTTATAATTGTGTATCATTCTGGCCATAACCATGGAAATACTGACACAATATCCCAAAGAGCATATGCTACTGAAGAATGTAAACACTGTGAAAAAGAGAGAAGCACAAGATAGTAAAGACAACCAACCTAAAGTACAACAGTCAAAGATGGGATATCCACAAGTGATGATGAAGGAGTAATGTGATCCAACACTCGACTGAAAGACGCCCAGGCAATAGACAAGAGTTTGAAACCAAGTATTCAGTAGATGA
This sequence comes from Limulus polyphemus, assembly GCF_000517525.1. Classification (NCBI taxonomy): domain Eukaryota; kingdom Metazoa; phylum Arthropoda; class Merostomata; order Xiphosura; family Limulidae; genus Limulus; species Limulus polyphemus. The sequence continues at coordinate 44,684 of NW_013667024.1, forward strand.
AAAATAGTGCATAAAAACTCTCATGGCAAACAGTTGCTCCATACAGCCCAAAGAAAAAGATGTACTGGGCACAGTAGGATTCATAACACCTATAAGAGGACTTTGTATGTCAGAATAGGGAAGATATAAGTGGACAGAAGCAGTAACTACAGTTGATACTTCCACACTGTCTACATTCTGATGCACTTGTAATCTTCACTATCTTCCAATGACTACTATTGAAAAGACATCAAAGAGAGAGATAAATAAAGTGCTTCTATTGAGTTAGCTGTCAAGTATCTATAAAGCATTGGTGTAAATTGTGTGAACTATTCTATTAATAAAAACGTCTACAAAAGAATTGTCATGGACAGCTACAGCAGTACTGTGCTGGAGAACACTTGATAGAGTTGCTATTGATATGCTTGGCCCTCTGCCACATGGTTGTGATGGACTATTTCAACAAATGGCAAAAAGCATATGCTGTTCCTCATCAGAAAGCAGTACCTCTAGCAAGGAACCTTGTCAGTGAATTTGTTTGAAGAGTTGGTGTGCCCATGGGAATTCACTCAAATCAAGGATGGAACTCTAACTGAATAATTTTTGTTTTCAGAAATGTGTCAGATCCTTGGAATCAAAAACACTAGGACAACAGCCCTTATTCCTCTTTCTGACATCATGGTGGAGAGATATAAATGCACTCAATTAGCCATTTACTTGGATGAACGTCAAAAAATGTGGGATAAAAATCTGTTGCTACTACTTCTGAGTTACCAAAGAGCAGTACATGAAGCTACAGACAACATGCCATCATCACTATTGTTTGGGAGAGACCAATTGGAACTTCTGTACTTTAAACTGGAGAATGGTCACTCAGAAGAGACTTGTTTGTTTGGTAAATTTTGGGCAGAGTTACTCAAGGGCCACCTGTGATAGCAGTCCATAATTTGGAAGTGATAGGCTAGAGGGAAGGCAACTAGACAACACCACCCACCACTAACTCTTTTCCATTGTAAAGTGGAAATAACCATCATATTATAATGCTTCATGGCTAAAAAGGAGAAGTTGTTCTTCTTTGCCTTAGTTTGCTCAAAAGCATCATCTTCTGGAAACAACTAAAATTCTTTCAAAGGGCATGCTGACAAAAGAAGAGATTGATAAATATGTATCCACTCAAGAATATTATTAGTATCTGTGATTGGCTTTCATATTCTTTCTTTATACATTTTGTTCCTGCATCTCCCACACTAATTTTAATTCAAAAAAGTTCTAATATTTTGCATGTCCTGAAACTTAAAAGCTCCTTTTCCAGATCAGCTGTGGGATACTTCAGATTGAAATTTACTGAAACAAAAGAATGGATAGAACACTGGTTGATGATCTAGTGGGAAAGACTTATTCTTTTGCATAATCAATTAACAAGTGATATAAGTTAAAATTTAATCAAATTACTTGTATCTTACAGAAATAAAACATTATTTATAAGTAGAAGAAGACTTGTTACGGTTGAATTTATATACTAAAAACATACATGCATGTGGTCAGTAATTGTTACTATAAAACATGTAACAATCATAACGTAGCCTCGCACTCCAAGTAGTGTTGGGTACAATATCCCATTAAAAAGTTGGTTATTTCCTTGACCAAATCCTGTTACTGAGAGTAACGTTCAGGGTTAACACTTAACCTCTATCAAATTTTCTAAAGCACACCCTCAACAGATTTTTTTTTTATTCTGTGAAATCTTAAAACTTTTTATATCATTCAAAGGTTTTCTACTGTAACAATATCCATCATTATGACAGAATATCCATGCCACTTAATACCTGGATCAAAAGATAGAGGAACATAATATCATAATGGTCAGACACAAAAAGAGATACGATTTAAATATTATAGAAGTACCATTGTGGGATTCAAAAACTTACTTTGTTTTTGTCTTTTGAAGTATTAAAATATTTCTGTTTTCAGTCCTACAAATATCTGTCGTATCACTGAAGATAAAAATGTTTTGAATTCTTTAAAACTAGCCACATGTTGTGCTTTCATTATTTTTCACTTCTATTTGAACTGGATAATTTTGCAAGGTAAATCAATGTTAAGTTTTAAAATTGGCTAATTGGATGAGAGAATATGATGGTTTATAAGAAAATATATACAATCTGTGTTATGCACTGAAACTTTTGAAGCCATTTTTTATTATTTCATTTCAAACATCTACATGAACAGCAGCCTTGAGAGACATATAAAAGCCAATTTTTTGAATTCATGTTTATTCTTTCTTTAAAAGTTTGTTTTTCACTTCAAAATTTATTAACTTTCATATACCAATCCAAAATGCATTTGGTTTTATCTGATAAAACAAATACTAATTTGAAATTGAAATCAATGTTTGTACATTCTTTGAGAACAAAAAAACTTCTCACAAATAAAGCATTATATTTGTATTTAAATTTGTTTTAGTTTATTACATATTCCAGTGGTGAATCCAACTTTTTTATTTTATTTTAGTCAACTCTTTCATTCAAATTCCTAGGGCATGACTGACTATGTAAAACATCTTGATGTAGCCTGATATCTCTAAATAAAATACTTCCTATAAAAACTACAGACAGTTATTAGTTCAACTTAATTGCTTACTGAATTAAAAGGTAATAAACACTTCCACAGTCACAAGGGTACCCAAGGTCATGGTTCTGTATTCTCATTTTTGTCAAATGCACCCTGTCTGGTAGTATTTACTTTTCATCACTAACAAAGTACTGAATGCCCACAAAAACCTTTATGGTTATTTTGGATTCATCACTGAAAGATATGCTGTTTACCTTTTGTGAATTGACAGATTTTTTTTTATAATAATTATTATTATTGAGCAACAGCATTAAAATAATACATTGATAACTGAATAACTTATTTCAACTACTTCATTAGAGTAGAAAAAAATCTAACAAAGCTTGACACCAAACAAGTGTTTAACAAATATGTTTCTATGTTTAATTGATGACTAAGCATTTTTAACTCTGAATTTCAGCTTCAAGCTGATTGTTTGAAAGTATGTTACATTTTTAAAGCATACACATAACTTTAAATATAAGAAGAAAGTTATCAAACTTAACTTGAAAATTAGAAACATTCTCTACATCACAATAAAAAATATATAAATAACAACAATAAGAAAATGAAAGTATATCAAAATAAAAAGAACTCATCTTCAAGCAATAAGATAGATGTCAAAGTATTTAACAGATTCATTTCTTGAATTAAATAATGCTTAACAATTGTATAAGTGCATTTTATGATTGAATATAAAGTACCAATGATCATTAAGAAGCGTGAATTAAAGAATTAACATCTCATTTGTGTTGTGGTTTAACTAAACAGATACATACATCACTTATCATGTGATTATACAATATTTAAAAATATGATATAAATGAAGAAAAAAATACAAATAAATGTGCTTTTTTATTCAAAACTCCTCAAATTAACAATCTAGCTAACATAATTGACAAAGAGAAGTATAAGGCTAAAATGTATTTGTCATTAATATTATCAAGAGATGTACATTTGAAATATTATATAAATATTTCCCTTCAAATATTATGTTCAATTAAACAGTCATACAGTGAGTGAGTGAGTGTGTGTGTGTGTGTGTGTGTGTGTAGTATATATATATATACTACACACACACACACACACACACACATACATACATATATTTCAAGAACATTACAATTTGTTTTAATTTAATTATTCATTATGAACAGTGCTTTGAAACTTAATATTTCAATGTAAAATGAAATTCCATAAAAATTGTATTGGATTAATCCTTAATAACTGTTTGTTGGTGTAATCTTTATATGAACAAGAAGCACCATAAAAATGTTATTTATTTATTTTTCTTATTTGGAAATCATTTGAAAAGCTTCAATAAATTGATCTAAGTTCAGTTTTCATCAGTGTCAATTATCTTTTCATCAGTTACATAATGTATAATGACTTTTCGATTTACCAAAAGTGTGGTTACAAAATAACTGTATAATTCAAACTAAGGTATAACCTAAATTTCCTGACTTGTTTGCATTTTATACAAAAATAAGTAGATTTAAGTTACTACACCATTCTCAAATACTCAAATTTAAAATTCATTAACTAAAACTAAATAAAGGTTATAATTAAATAGGAAAACCTAATATGATGAAGACAATCAAGCTTTTAAATCTACATTTCTAACTTCCCAGGGTCATAGGAGAGTTTGTTTGTTTGTAATTAAGTACAAAGCTCCACAATGGGCTATCTGTGCTCTGCCCACCACGGGTATCGAAACTCGGATTCTAGCGTTGTAAGTCTGCAGACATACCTCTGCAGACATACCGCTGTGCCACTGGGGGGCTCATAGGAGAGAAAATTTATAAAAATGGTATTCATGGGCACTTACACAAGTTTACTTTTAGCTTCATCTAAAGTAATTAAGATACAACGTTAGCAGCAACAGTCTTCTTTATTATTGTACACAATATTAACACACATGCTGTTATACTTTCAACATACCAAAAGCTGCAATTTGAACTTTACAGAGCAAAGTAATAGAACTGTGTGCTTTCAGAAATTGATACAAATGAAAATCTAACTAGCCACATCTCTACCACTTAGGAGTCATTCAGTATTAAACTAATCTACACTGTTGTAACCTACAAGCCTGAATATAATAGAAATTAAACATGTAACATCACATACACTAAATTTCTGTTGAATTATATCCATAATACAATGTCAACAAAAACTAACGGTCCACAAAGGTTATCATCCATAAAACAATTATGAATGTTTTTTTCAACTTTATCACTAACATGGAATTCATAAATACACAGAAAATTAGTCATTTGAAAGACAAAAATTTTAGAAGATCAATGGTGATTATAACTTAGCTAAATTTTACACATACAGACAAAACAAAAACCATTTGTGTTTGTTTAAAAAAGGAATGTAAAGTACAAGATCATAAAACATCAATCAAAAACTTCTAATGTATAACAGCATTTTTAGTATATAATCTCTACCTTCGTTAATAGATAAAGTCAGTTTTTACTTCCCATAAAAATGTGCATTTGGTTATCAAGATTTGATTTTTTAAAAATTCTATTCAACACAACAAAATCAAATAAATAAAATACGCTTGTTTAAATAATGCTAATGAAAAGAAAAGGAAATTATTTGGATGATACAATTCATGTCGTCAAAATATATAAATTAATTGATGAAAAATAATATCAACGAAGAATGGTTACTTACAAAAAGTTGCATATGATATCAAACACTATATAAACTTTTTGTGCTTTCCAAACACCATTTACAATACTTGCTCCTTTATGGAAAATGAGATCAGTGTAATGAGTACTTTAATCTATGAAAGTCTAGTATTTTTCATTTATCCAAAAGATTACTGACAGTTTAAAAGTCAAATCTATTGCTTAAGAATAATTTTAGAGAAATAAAAAAAAACTTCAGTTCCTAACAAGACTAAATTCTAGTGTTTAAGTAATATTTTACTGAAAGTTGTTTGAAGCTTTTATAATTTTACTGAAAACACCCACTATGGATAGCAGTATCATGTACGTATAAAACATTTTTATAACTATTTTTACTCAATTCATCACTTGTGATGCTGAAAATCAAATGTTCAGGTAATATATGACTATTTGATAAATTTGTTTCTCATCTAATGATATTATCTTTTATTATGAGAACTGAAGTCTTAAATAAATGATGAATCTCTTTTTGAAAGTGAATTGTTAAAACTGTATTACTCTTCTGGTCAGTCTAGTATTTGGTACAAAGGTTAATTCTACTAACAACCTATGATAAAATGTATCTGTCATACAAAATGAAATTTGAGGTCAAATACTAACTCTATAGAAATCTCCAACTAACAGATGATGTTCTAAGATCATTTAAGTCAAAGGTAGAAACTGAAAAGTTAAAGGTCATAAACGGAATGTAAAGATAAAAACCTGTAAACCAAGGTTATTACAGTAACAAAACATAGAAAACCTCCAACACAATTAAGCTAGTACTATTAACTAGTTGATGAAACAACAATATTTTACTCTACAAAAGACATCTTACAAATTAACTTTGCAATATAACAACAAAATAAATAAATAAATAGCTGTGGTAAAAAAAATCAAGGTTTTTTTGATACAAACTAACCTTACAACATAGAACTAGAACGATAGGGTCAAATGTTATTTCTAAAAAATATATACAAACTTTACAAAATAAAATCATTCTATTAGGTGGTGTCAAAAAAGGCCACCATACGAGTCAACTTTACAACATAAACATAGCACAGCAAAAGAAGTTAAGAAAGATAAGCACAGTACATGGGTAAGCTAAGACACAAGAAATGTTGATGTTGTAAAAGTTAAATATTCTAATAATATTGGCAATTAACAACAAATATTCATCTTGTATAAATGAAATAATGACTAGCATAGAAAGGAATGTTTATGTTGCGGAAGTTTACTACACTAACTAGTTTTATAAAACTCAACAAATATTAATTTTACAGTTATTAAACACTAATGACATAAAGTAACAAGAATTGTTTTATAATGTAAACTTTATGCAATACACTGGCTTCCAAATGATACAAAGTGTATAAAAAAGCTTATGAATATTTATATACTTACACTGTTGGAACTAAAGCTTAAAAAATACAACTGAAAATTCAAATTTTTTTACAAGCTATCACTATTTTGGGAGGAAACTGACAAATAACAAAACTTTCAAGCAAAGGCAAATAGCATAGCAAGATAAAATATTTGACTATGAATCAAATACATTACAAAATTACACTAAACGTAAACCTCAAGAGAGCTACTTTGGTGTCATTTTCCAAGAACAATTTTTATATAATGACTTTACAAAAAGTGGGTTATTCAAATAACATTCAGAGCTTTGAAGAATGAAGTCAGTATGTTAAAAATAAATAATCACCAGGTGATTATGTTTGAAATATGAAATTGAATGTTGGTCATGTGCAGGTGGAAATCAGTTATATATTTAACCCACAGGCATGGTCGAGGGAAAACATCAATGTCTATTTGATAAGGAATAATATTTTATCACATTAGAATTCTAAATAATTATATATACATATATTTCTTTTTTTTTATTTTAATGTTATTCACAGGCTATTCTTTAATTTGTCTTGCAATGTTACCTAACTAATAATAAATGTTACTTCAAAAGTTAATAACAATGCATGCTTAATATGAAATATGTTAATTTTACAAGTATCATAAACTATTCCTTGTCCTGTTAGGTGAAAATGTTTAAACATTGTGAAATGTGGATATATATAATTACACTTTGTGTCAGCGTGATGCCAAGAAGACATACAAAACCTTATAAACTGACATCAAAATGAATAAACAACTACGATTTTAGTTGGGTTAAACTGGATAAATTTCTGCCTCTCATTATCAATTGAAATTACATTATATGATATCACAATTTTTATTGATGGAATGTAGACATTTAGTTAAATACGAGTAATAAAAATAGAGGTGATGCCGACATGAATGGAGAGTTGCTAATGAAAGGAATAGGCTGGAATAAGCATTTGTATAACAAAGTATCATTCATCAAGGTTGTCCTTAATGGTGTTGTATGGGACCATTGTATGTATTGTATACTCGAATGGTTAATGTTTAGAAAATGTAATACTCACTTTTTTATAGCTTAGGTGCATTCGTAAATGCTGTTAAACTTCTCTTGAGAGAAAGATAACTTATGACCTAGTTGGAGAAACAGCTGTTTTTCTTGTAGTGAATCAGATATTTACATTTGGTGAGCTATTAATACATATACCACTTGTTGACTGTGAAGCTGGGGAAAATGTTGGTTTTGTGTGTAGTTTTGTTATTATATTTAAGGCCAGGTTTGCCATGGGAGCTTCAGATATTTCTAGACTTCCAGATTTTAGCAAAATTTTTATTTTAAAACTTAAGCACTTTAGATTTTGAATGTATTGTGATGTAAGAAGATTTTGGCAGACTTTTGTATTTTTGATGAAATGTTCCATTTACAGATATTTTACATTAACTTTTGTTTTTGCGTTGACTTTCAGCTGATGTAACATAATTTTCGGATCTTTATATAGGCCTTGACTTTCTCGAAAGTCAAGGCTTATTTAAAGTGTAGCTTTTAGTGTAATCCAAGGTTAATGTTTACGTTATTTACCTTTAACTTTGGATTGTTACAGACTCTGACATTTGAGGGAGTCGGAGTTTGGTTTAACTTAATGGTTAAGCAATTGAATAATCTCTTTTACTTTATTTTCACTTAACTTGCTGGAATTAGTTCTGAATTTAACTAAGTTGTATTTGGAAAGAATAAACCAGTTTTATTAAGTAAAGACTTGTGTCGCTAAAGTTTCGTCAGAACGAAGTTACGGAAAGTTAATTAACAAATGGAAACGTAACAATATATACTTGTGTCGCTAAAGTTTCGTCAGAACGAAGTTACGGAAAGTTAATTAACAAATGGAAACGTAACAATATATATTCTGACGAAACTTTAGCGACACAAGTCCTTTCTTTATTAAACTGGTTTATTCTTTCGGAATACAACTTTACGATACACTTAATTTCAACAGTCGCGCTATAACAAACGCTATATCTCACGTGGCCAACAATATTTTGTCCGCATACATTCAATTACTCATTACACTGTTCCCCCGTCACGTTGTAACCGTCATATATATATATACAAGACTAACACATATCTAGTAAATGCTAGGGCATTCTTGAAGGAACAGGATATTTCTAGAAAACGGGTGGCGCGATACTAGTCACGTGACCTCGCTGACGCAACAATATATATATATATATATCATAACTTAGAATAAAACATTTATATATTGAAATTGAAATATATTTTCTATGAATTATTTTGTTTCTTATTTACAAAACCTAAATTTTAAAATTTATTGCAAGTATATTGTTAATGCTTATTTCTATTTTTATGATTCCTTACATAGCTGCTCATGCTGAATAAAAATGGTATTGAAATATATAATATTGAGGAAGATGCATAAATGTTTTGAATACTGCCCTTGGTGACAAGTGTGGAGTTAGCATGATTTAATGGCCAGGTATGAAATGCAAAAAGTTTAAATGACTCTAAGTGCTAAAATATAACAAAATTTTAATAATTAAAACTAATCTACCCATGAATTTGTTTAGCCCCACCCCCAGGTCATTTGATCTAGCTACACCATTGTGTTATGCCTGGTATGGCCAGGCGGTTAGGGCGCTCGATTCGCCAACTGCGGGTCGCAGATTTGTATCCCTGTCCAACCAAACATGCTCGTCCATTCAGCAATGGAGGCGTTACAGAGTAGCCCAAGAGTTGGCGGTTGTTTGTGATGACTAGCTGCTTTATCTCTTTAGTCTTTCACTGCTAAATTAGAGATGTCTAGCGCAGATATCCCTCGAAATTGAAACAAACCAAGCCATTATGTCACTGGCTGAATATTCGTTATACTCCTAACTAGATAATTGTTTCATGCTAACTGCCCATTACAAATTGCCACAGTTTCTCCAAGATTTAAAAATTAACCAATAACAGGTTGTGAAAATATGAAATACAGTTTACGATAAGCTAGTCAATAAGTTATAGATAAGAATTAGTATATACAAAATGAAATTTAGATATGACTACTGGTTTGGCGGAAATGAAGGAGCCACGTGCAGTTTAGACACAGTAACAGCTCGCATGCCCCTGCAAGGCAACAGGATTTCCCATATCTAACAAAGGCTATCCTGTTGCTCTACGGTAAATTAGAGGAAGATGTTAAAAGTTTTTACATACTATATATGAATCAGCACGAACCTAAGGCTATACAGAATTACAAAAATACGATATGTCTAGCTAAGGACATCAGGGGAAGTTAAGAGGTTTATTAGGGACTAAGATCATGAAAGAAATAAGCAAGGTGAATTCACCTGAATATTTATACACAAGTTGCTATCTGTGCTCTGCCCACCACGGGTATCGAAACCTTGTATCCAGCGGTATAAGTCCGCAGACATGCCGCTGTGCCACTGGGGAGCCAAGAAAGTAATAGTGCCATCATCAACTGGTATTTTCAGATGGTCATCCTACCAAATACTATCCAGGCCCGACATTGGTTGGCTAGGTAACAGATTAAGGTGAGTTTATGTTCACCCGAACAAACTAATAATACAATATATATGTTAAATTCTAACTATGAAAAAGGTTTAATTAGTAACTTAATGAGGATGCATGTAAATGAAGGAAACACTCCGAAAGCAAAGTTTTTAGACTCAATAGAAGTAGCTACGAGAGAATAATTTAGAGAAAAACAAGTATACGAATCTAAACGTTTCTAGGGAAAATCAGGGTGAAAAAAATGTTCGAGAAAACTGTCTAAGCAGTAACATAAGGGCAGAATAAAACAGGATGTGTTACACGTTTTAAAGGCGGTTTTCAGGGACACATTGCTTTAGAAGAGAACAAAAATAAATGAAACAAGTGGAATTACGAGGTGATACAGCTCATGAATGTAGATGTCTATTAATAAGAGAAATTATCAAAGTGTATAGAGCTGAACACGTCCAAAAGAAGTTTGTAAAGTTAATTAGAAAACAATTCGTAGCCAAAGAAAAAAAACAACACACACACACACGCAATTCCAGCCATAATTATGCACGAAAACTAGGTGTAGTTCCATGAATAGTTGTTAATAGATCAAGTATGTGTAGTATCAATGAGATTTGTAATGTTTATGTCGGTTGAGAAAGACGATGTACGTTACAAATAGTATTTCTTTAAAGACCAGGATATGTAGTTGTTGTGTGAAGATGTAAGATGAGTAAGTCGACATTTGAAAAATGCACCTTTACAAAGAATGCCAAACTTAACCATGCCATTTTCAGGTGATAGCTATTGATACTTTAGGACATTTATCGATGTTATATTTAGGGAATAAGCATACATATTAGTTGTATCAGATTATTTAACCAAATTTTTCAGAGACAATATGTTTTACAGATCATAAAACAGAAATAGTAGAAAAAGCTTTTATAGATAAGAATTTCACTGGTTTTATTGGCAGACAACAATACGATTTTTGTTGTTAAAGAGAGAAATATGTGAATTATTAGGTGTAAAGAAAATAGAGACAACTGTATAGCATTCAGCTGCTAACTGATTTGTAGAAGGTTTAACAAAACTTTGCTAAACGTGTCACACTGTTGTGGATCAGATCGGAAGATCCTGGGCTGAACAGGTTCCCTCATTTTAGCTTGTACAAGCTCTGCAGATATGTCTGTTCAAGAAAGTATTTTATTTTTATCACATGGTAGAGCTGTAGTTCAAGAGATATTACACCCAAAGAAAAATTAATTATGCATTAGATAAGGACTATAAGGAAGAAATAATAAATAGAATGCAAGAAGTATTCAAAGTAGCAAATGAACACTTAACTACAGCAGCTGAAAGGAGAGAAAAACAAGCTGGTGAAAAAAGCAAACAATTACTGAAATTAATGTAAGAGATGAATTATTGTTATACGCCCACAAAGCTACATAATGGGCTATCTGTGCTCTGCCCACCACGGGTATCAAAACCCGGATTCTAGCGTTGTAAGTCCGCAGACATACAGCTGTGCCACTAGGGGGCATACATTGCTAAGAAAAGAAACATTAAGTTATGGAAAGGTCCTTTTAGAACGATCAAACAAATAAGTACTATGAACTTTGTGATACAAAAGGTATACGGTAAGAAAACACAGTTAGTACACATCAATACAGTATATCTCAATCAGGGTGCTGCAAACGTCATTCAGAAGTGCCATGAAATTTAAGCAAAACATTGTAAAAACATAAAATAAATTGCTACATCACATATTTGAAAAGTTTTTATGTGTACTAAAATAAAAACTAATGTTGCCGTATTTCGTTTAATCTGGGACCTATTGGAGGAGAGGTATCTCTAGGACACCCCATGGTTGCGCCACTTTTAACTAGGCTATAAAACGTTACTGGTACCTTGGAAATTGTAGTCTTTGTATAGGAGTGTCTTGAGCAAAACATAAGTTGAGAAATACTGCATCAGTAGGTTAAAGAAGTTGAGACACATGAATATGAAAAACTACTCATAAAGCAAGACCCAGTTAAATAAATCCTCAACTAGAAGTAAATATAAGGTATCAAATAGTAACGATAAGGTAGTGTTACAAGATGCACATAAAGGATGAAATTATAAATATTCCTTCTGAGGATGATGAAGTAGTTGTTGACACACAGAGGTTAAAATATTAGAAAAAGACATGGTAGTGAATAGAGTACAGGCATTGATGAGAGAGTGCTGCAAGATGATGAATCAGAACAAATTAGCATAGGCTTACAAAGTTCAGTAAGTAACAGTGAAGGAGAAACAGGTGGTTATAATTTAAGGTTACAAGGTACAGTACTGGAACAATCCAGGATATCAGACACACCCACCATAAGGTCAATACAAGCGACATTTCATCCACAAATAGTCAGACATACAGTGCAAAATTATACTAAATTAGTAGCAGAAAATTAGATAATATTGTTGCGTCATCGAGTCACATGACTACTGTGACGCAACGTTTCTAGAACTATCATGTACTTTGGCGAATGTTCTAGTTCTTACTAGATATAGGGTAGGCTGGTATATAAAAGAGGGGAATGTAATGTGTGGGTAGACAGTGAGTAATTGAACTGCAGTCAGAAGTATTGTTGACGTTCGTTGATTAGCGTTTGTTTTGGCGCGATTGTTGAAGTTGAGTGTATTGGTAAGTTATATTCGGAAATAATAAACCAGTTTTATTAAGAAAGAACTTGTGTCGCTTAAGTTTCGTCGGAACGAAGTTACGGAAAGTTAATTAACAAACGGAGACGTAACAATATATTGGAAACATTCAGTAATATGCTTGATTACTTAAGGGAATCTAATCATAACTTGAACTTATAATTAGAGATTTAGATAACGAATAAATCATGAACAATTTTATTTAGAATATAGCCAAGATTATGCGTATCTTTGCAATATTGATGACAGAGGATGATATAAGAATTTGGTTGAAGCAAAGTTGTTGTACATCTTTGATTTAAAGGAAGCTATACAGCTATCAATGAAACTTGAATCTTTTAAACTCACAGATAAACAATTAAAGACCCATCTCACGGTTATGAAATCATCATATTAGTTAGACAACTAGTTACATACAAATAAGCAACAATACAATAGGCATTTCAAATGTAAGTTAAAATGATAGATTTTCAGGAACATTAGACAAAGGCCTGTTTGCAATAATAACTCCTCCCAAAGGATATCGAAAAATGGTTATTGTTATAACGGTAACTAACATGGCCATTACAGTCTAGACTCTGAATCTACAGCTGTTAAGAAGCCAAGGAAACAATACCTCCAGGATGAGTCTTTGAGCCCAACATTATCAAAGGAGGAAATACCTGGCTTTATGGGGCGAAGTTTGGCTGAGATTACTTCACCTATCCTAAATAAAAAGTTCATTATTTTCCAAGAAACCCGTCCACGAGTTCACAAATTTGTTGATGGGAAGTCTTGCACTATGTTAATTGACACTAGTCCTACAGCTGCAGTAGTTCCACCCAATTTGTTAATGAAAGGTTGGACATTGCTTTCCAAAATGATTAAAGAAAATGGATTGATGCAAACAATAAGTGGACCTAAAGTTCAAGCAAGCAGAAAGTTACAAGTTCCTTTACTGCAGAAAACGTGTTTTCACCTCATAATGTGTATGTAAATGACATCAAAGAATAGTGCACATTTGGAATTGATGTCATAAAGAGAAAAGGGGTGTGAGGTTAGGCTAGCTTCAAATAGTTTTACAGCCCATGACCATCAAATCCCTGTAAACTGCATGACAATTACTAGATCAAAGGTTGATCTTCCCATCATTGTAGTACCATGAAATGAACCAAGACTCATACCAGGACTCGTTAGGAAAAAATTTACATTTAGTAACAGGTCATAGCATAACAAAACATTCCAGTTTGTTGTGATGCATTAATGACTGGAAGAAATATCGTGGATCTAAAAATTAAGATGTTATCATTAAGGCCAGGAACACAAAAACATAAAATTTAAGTCAAGTCTGGATGCAACATTGCAAGATGTGAAGCTGTACAGTTAGTACTTTTACATCAAAGAACATTAGAAGTAATCACCTTTGAGGCAAGATGTAGAATGTTTGATATCAAATCCTTAAGTAAGGACAAATTACCATCTCACTAACAAGAGGTGTATAACTTGAACTATATAAATCTTGCAGCTGATCAATGTCATTGTTCTTTCTGTACTTGAATTTATAGGATAGTCACTCAGCAGAGGCTTACATAGAATACGCAGAGGGATTAAGAAATACCATTGAATTTATACCTGACTTTATCTGGAAAAGACTTAAATCAGCTAGTGATAAAATGAAAAGTCATTATGATATTAATGCTGATAAAACTGGATTGCATTGGAGTAATAAGGTAGGACTGTGTAATCTCAGAAAGGACAAACTCCTAAGCTGAGCAGGTTTTGGGTAGGGTAATTTTTTATTGAAAAGAATCACTGATGTGGTTTACAGAATTCAGAGGCACGGAAAATCCAAGACAAAGGTCACTCACTATGATCATCTTTGAAAGTACATTGGTGAGAGAATGGACAACTAAGTAGCTCCAGAGAAGAACAAGCTAGTGAAAACTCAATCAGCCGAGAAGTCCACAATTGCTGTCGAGACCACTTCCAGAGGATAGACAAGGATAGAGCTGCCATTGGATTCACTTAACCAACTACCTATGAAAAATTTCCCAAGTGATAGGACAGCCAGCAACAATAAGGGTCAAGATGTCATCTTATCTGCATACCATGAACCCCAGAAGAGAAAGCTACCAAAATTACTTGGTGGTTGGACAGTTTAGTGTACTGCTTTATTTATGAATCAGGATTGTTCAAGGGACTTCACAATAAAAGAAGGGAACAGTGTTGTATGCTATCTTTTCAATGCTACAATTTAGTTGTTTGCTAAAGGAAGCTTGTCATACATTGATGCCAAGAATCCAGTAGCTTTGACTAATATCTAGGCAAAGGTACATTAAATATAAATACGAGTAGATTTTTAGTTTGAATAGTAGTGATTAAGAATTCAGTGAAGTATTCAGTATGCTAATGATCGAGTAAAGTTATCGAATAAGAGTTTTGAAATGTTTAACCCAGTAGTAGATCCTGGATGTTATCCATGATGGTTCAACAGGTTTGTTTCTAGCGTAGCTGCGAAAGCTGAGCACTGCATGGCTGAAAAAAATACATCTTCCTCCTATTTTATTCACTTTTCAGTTAGGCCAGGTGGCTAGATGAGTGCATTTTTTTTGCGTTTAGAATCCCTGAAAGATCTAAGAAGAAGGAATTTTTCATTAATTTATATTCTGAAAATGTTCATTATTTATGAAGTGAAGAAAATCACCTTCATCACGGATTACATCACACAAATTTCCTCTCTCTCTTCCAGGCACAAAGTGACTCCTCTATACGTCTGCCTCAACAGCACCAACTCATCATATTTACAAAGAGGAAGCTTTGCATTGCCTGATAGTAAAGCACTCGGCTCCCAATCTGTGGGTCGCGGAATCAAAACTCGTTATTGAACATGCTTGCCTCTTCAGCTGTGGAAGCATTATAATGTTACAACAGCGGAAGTCACGTGACGCTGCTGGCGCGTTTGGCGCTGGTAGCCTACATAAAATTTCTCGAATGATCATGAATTTCCTAGTTTGTTCGGGATGATCTCTTTTTTTAGTATATAAGCCTGGCAAAGAAAGCCAGCTGGAAAATTATGGGAGGGATAGTCGAGAAATCAGATAGTCCCTGGTCAGCTCCCATCGTGTTAGTCCAGAAGAAGGATGGGACCCAACGTTGCTGTGTGGACTTCAGGGCTCTTAACAGCATAACAGAAAAAGACTCATACCTACTGCCAAGAATTGATGATACTTTTGATGCTATAAGTGGAGCCAGATGGTTTTCAATTTTGGACTTATAGTCGGGTTTCCACCAAGTGTAGACAGCTGAAGCAGATAAACCTAAGACTGCCTTTAGTTATGGCCAAGAGGCTGATGGAAAGAGTACTGGAAGGCCTACAATGGAGGATACCCTTAGTGTACCTGGATGATGTCATTGTGTTTGCAACAACATTTGATGAGGAAATGTCTCGGCTAGAGGAAGTATTCAAGCGTTTGAAAGCAGCAAACCTCAAACTCCATCCCAATAAATGCCACTTGTTCCATAAAGAGGTGCTTTACTTAGGCCACATTGTTAGTGAGAATGGTGTACAAACTGATCCTGATAAGGTGAAACCAGTGCATGAC
>NW_013667024.1:62155-88282 GCF_000517525.1 Limulus polyphemus
GCCATCAAATCTGCTAAGCTATAGTTTGATTTGCCGCTTCTCGTTTCAATTTTTTTTTGTCCCACTCTCTGACACCAATTTGTTACGCCTCCGTTTGTTAGTTAATTTTCAGTAAAAATTCTTTCCGAAGAAACTTTACCGATACAAGTCCTTTCTTAAATAAAACTGGTTTATTCTTTCTGAATACAACTTTGCAATACACTTAATTTCCACAGTCGCGCTATAACAAACGCTAAATTCACAACGAACGTCTCACGCGCTCAACTCAACAATACTCTGTCCGCAGTTCAATTGCAGATTGTTCCCGTCTCGTTGTGACCGTCTTATATATACAAGACTACCCCATATCTAGTAGTCTCCCAACGCTTCATGAACGTTCTAGAAGCGCGTGGCGTGTTACTAGCGTCACGTGACCTCCGCTGTCGTAACAGTACACAACACTATTTTTACTAATTGAGTAAAAAAATAAATAAATAATTGCTGTATTTTTTTTGGGGGGGGTGTGACTTGGGCCCATATTTTTGTAAAATCATATGATGCAGTAAATTCTTTTATGGGGAGTGGGGTTGACAAACCATTCCACCCCATCTGCCGCTGCTACTAGAACGGGTGTCATCGAGTTCATAGAAACTTCTACTGTGGAGAACCCTGCTTTACCAGTTCAGTTATGATTATGAAATTAAATTAATTTTAGGAAAAAACGGAAAATCCCATGATATTTTATGATAAAATTGTGTGCCAGTTCTATTTCACAAAAAAACTTTCTAATCAATTAAAATATATGCTTGGGCTTTTACCAATTTATCGCGAGAGGACGTGTTTATTGTCATTTCTTTTCTAATACGTGTTATAATTACTATTGCAATATTAGTAACAGTTAGTGTAAAATTTATATTAATTTTTTTATCAAGTTGAAATATAAGTGAACTATTCAAAACGAGGTAGGTCTCTGTGGGCGTGCATGCATGCATATGAATATTAAAATTAAGAGTAAAAAACTGATATAATCTTAACTTGAATACCTCTACTCTAGTACTAGTGGGGCGAAGTTCGAGTGTAACGTACAAGTTAGTTCAACACGAAGTAGGTAGCTTGTTCTGCTTCATGTTAATATGACTTGCAATACAACTCAATACAGGTATTGTATGTCCTGATGTGGAGTAAATAACAAAGCATACAGTTACGTGTTTACATTTTGATCAATTTATGTCATTGAGAGGAATACTTAACACAGGATCTCTCCCTCAACCAGTGCCCAGCAAGGCCAGGTGGTTAGGACGCTCGACTCGCAATCTGCGGGTCACAAGTTCGATTCCCCGTCACACCAAACATGTTTACCCTTTCAGCCGTGGGGATGTTATAATATGACAGTCAATCCTACTATTCGTTGGTAAAAGAGTAGCCCAAGAGGTGGCAGTGGGTGGTGATGACTAGCCGCCTTCTCTCTACTCTTACAGTGCTAAATTAGGTACAGCTGGCACAGAAAGCCTTCTTGCAGCTTTGTGCAAAATTCATAACAAACCAAACCCTCAACCAGAAGCACTTCAGTGGCAGGGATTGGACGTATGAAATACAGGATTTGTCTGAATTTGGTGAAACTTAAATGGGAGGTAGCTTACGCTGTGTTATGATGAATACATTTTACAGTTTCTATATTGGACAACAATTGGCTGAGTTATTACTGGCCACATTATCAGCAGAAACTCCATAGAACTTAATGATAATATTTTGTGTTGTATAAGCTGTGGGTATGAGCAGCCTTCTTCTTTGCCCATTGTTGTATCAGTTTTTCAGACTAGAATTCATTAGGTCTTCAGCAGAAAGCTCCAAATCCCTGTGACTGGAACTGTGCTACTGTTCTGCATGTCATCATCAATCACTATTATTTCATCAATGACCTGCAACCTGTGGATCTGCTGTGGATGCAATCATGACAAACTTTTTAACAGCCTTTTTTGAGACAAATCCTTCTATCAAGTCCAGAGATGTTGTGGTGACACTCAAAAATAGGTTTGGTGATACAAGGACTAGTTATGGTAGGAATGGTCTTCTGATAGATCAGAAGGTCAAGAACAAGGTCTCCAACCTCAAACAGACTGCGAAGAAAGGTCACATATATTTTGAGAATAAAAAAAGAAGAAAGAAATAACCAGTTAGTATATGTGACAATCATTTTAAAACCACTTGTATCTTTGACTGCTCCTAACTCCTGATTGAAATACATCATATAGATTGAATATTTGGATGCAGTAAGTCCTGGGCTTTCTGATTGTGTGAATGACTGCTTCAAGATACAATTACTGGAATTTCTTCTTTCTTGCCCTGCCACCCAGAAACACTATTTCATCTCTGGTTGAAGGAAAGATTCTTTGTTAAAACTGAATTAATACTTAGCCTAGTCTGTGTATAGGCATAATTCAAAGCTCTGGAAACATTTTTTTTACTAAGTATAAAGGAGAGTGAGAGATATGATATCAGCTATCATATAAATAAAAGAAGATTATCATCTTCTGAGAAAGGAAAAGATGATTGATTGATAAGAATGATTATAAAATTATAATTGTACAAATAAATTATTTTGTACACTTTTAACTACTGTACACAATATTAGTTGCACAATTTGCTTTTCTATAAGCAAATAACTATAATGATAATCAGCTTTTCAAAGTACTTTACATTTTTTAAGGTCAGAGTTTTGGATTTATATTTTCAGGTGTATGAAAGAATTGGAAACTAGTTTCTCTGGTATATGGAAGTAGTTTGATTTACTTAATTATGATTTAGGTTCTCAATATTGATAATGTTTGGACAATGTTTCTATGTGTGGTTTTTTTAGGTGGAAGAATGAAACATAAAGCTGAGTATTATAGGGCAGGCTTAATACAAGGTTTATATTCCCCAGTTGCTGGCTTATACTTTGACATAATTTTTTGCACTACTTTGTTGCATTGTATATTTAGCTAATGATGCAATGTGTGCAGTTAATTTGAGTTTGTTTAAACATGTTGAATTGTATATAAATATTAAAGGCAATACTTGTGTAGTTTATATGTTTTGGTAGGTAATAGTGTGGTAATTCCATTTCTGCACTTGCAGCAAGCAGGACTGAATCCAGGACTTCTTCCACACCAGGTAAGTTCTCTACCAACCAAGCTAAAGGGTTAACCTAATAGTAAGACACTTTTTAACTACCACATTTTCTCCTCTCAGAAACAAGGCCTGTCCTCTAGTTGGTCCCTAATTATTCTGTGGGAATGAAATTGTTTCCATCTCCTTTGAGTGCTCAGTCAATTACGCTAAAGTGTTAACACTAATAAAGTAAGACAATCCATGATTGCCTTGTGTTTTTACTTACATTCTCATAATCTTCATGTTCTGCTATGACTTCTATCAAAATATAAATACAAATTCTATTTTGGTCTTTCATGATTTGCAAGGATAATAATAATAAGTTTGAAATGTGCTACTTTAAGTACATTTCCAGTGTTATAACTAACTTCAGTCTAATACTTTATGCACATAATATCCATAAATCTCCAACCACATAATTAGACTGTAGCTTGACAGTAATATAATGATATGGAAAATGTTTATTTGTAGTGAGATTTGAAAAAAAAAGACTATGAGTAAACATGTATTGCAGTTTCAAACTCCATGTAGAAAAACCTTGATTTTGATCAGGATAGATTAAGGAAATGAGACTTCAATCTTTACAACTTGTAAAGGAATTTATATGTTGTTTATTTTATTCCCCAAAATAGTGTTGGTACAGCCTTAATATGGTTTGGAAGAACTAATTTTTAGTATTATAAGTTCACTGTTTTTTAAGTTATTTATTTGTATATATTTTTCATGTGATTATTTTCTATGCACAAAAGTATAATTTTGTTTACTTTTACTTGTTTTTCCTTTTGCTATAATTAAGTTTTGAGTAATCTTGAAAATACGGTAACTATGAGATGGAGGTAGTTGTTAATACAGTGGTATTAAGTATTGCACGTTGTTATGTTAAAAAGAACAATAAATCTTGTCATATTTGCCATCTTTTAATTTAATATACATTTCATTCCCAGTTCCTGACCATGGGGATAATAGTAAAGGCTGGTCTTCATGTATGTGTGATAATCCTGTTTATGGAATTGACCATCTTGACAGGACTGTTTGATAAAGTTCATACAGAATGTGGGTACCAGTTTTATGCTGAAACATCCTACAAAGTACCAAGTCTTCTCCCATCATGGTTAAAGATGCCTGCAAACAGTCTTATTAATTCTGGCTATATAGCTGTAGGAATGTACGGGCTTTGGCTTAGCAGAAAATTTTATCACAAACCAGATTTCTGTTACTGTCTTGCAATTTTTTCTTGGATGGCTATATGCTACGGTCCCATTCAGTTCTGTCGCATAGTTACACAGAACCATCGAGCAGCTGTCTTAGACCAGTGGGTAACACTCCCATTTTTTGCTTGGGTTATTGTATGGTGCATTTCTGTGTGCAATGTTTTTTCCAAGTCATGGAGTATGTGCATTTCATGTCTCTCTGTTATGAGCTATTTCCTTACTTTATTAACCATTTTTGGATTTGAAATTGCCCTAGGACTTCACATAGCTGTAGCCATTGGAGCTACTATTTATGCACAGCACAAGTATGGAGACAGTACTTCATTTTTAGCTCTAATAGGTGCTCTTGCAAACTGTTGTGGTTTTGTTTTTCTAAAACTCTATGATCATGAGCTTGCTAGGTGGCAGATTTTTCAAACACTGACTGGCCATTTTTGGTCCAAAGTTTGTGACTGTCTCCAAATATATTTTGTCTGTAAATTTTACTGTCGGTTAAATCCTGACATGATACTAAGTCAGAAAATCAGAAAATCTATGTAGTGTAACATATTTTGCAAAAACCTTTCTTATAAATGTGTAAGTAATAGATGAATGTATGAATTTTCAGCTTTTCATCATTTGTTTTATCAGAGTCAATAATTAAAGATATTCAATCATTATCTAAAAATATAGAGTTAGTATACTTAGTTGCATTTGTTTATTTCAGTTAATTTTATTTCAATTATCTGGGAGACCACAAAGTTGTAGTTTTACCAATTAGTAAACTGTCATTAGCTTGCATGCTAAAATATCATTTGAGATAAATATTTGTTGGTGTTCCTTCCACATCATTAATACACTTGGTTTTGTGTACTCCATAATAAACAGCATTAGTCTAGTAACTTTTCTTAAGATATGAAAAGTTTAATATATACAGAGTGGCCCAAAAGTAGGTATACATTTACTTCTGTTGACACTTGAGCAGTAACCAACTGGGTGTCACAGTTTGGGGTGCCATTGCAAGCTTAGGTGTCTAAGGTCCAGTTTTCTATAACGAAGCTGTCACAGGCGATGCATACCTGTGGGTCCTGATGGACATAATCATTGCTAGCTTCCATGGTCATCTGACTGTACCCTTATGAACTTTTTCTTCTGGGGAATACTCAAGTGTACAGTAGGAAATCACAAAATGTTGACAAAATTAAAGGGTACATCACAGACATATTTACAGAAGTTGATGGACAGACAGACTTATGTCAGAAAGTTTGCAGGATTGTATGAACAGTGACAGGTTTCAATTTGAATACCTGTGGGATTAACTTGATATTACCTTTCTCATAATTACATGTCATGCGTAAAGTGCCATTAAATCAATGATCAACTGTATACTTTAATTTTGATTTAATTACTTTAAATAAATTATCAATTATCAACTGTATAGTTACTTTTGGGCCACCCTGTGTGTATATATATATAGACACACACAAATAAATTTATTGGTTTATTCTTTTTTGTTGTTGTTGTTAAAGCTTCCCATTGAAAAATGTGGGTCTACCAAAAAGAGCAGTGTGTTGTGTATTGAAGACAGTGTTAAAGTTTTGTGGATAGCATTAACAACAAGTTCAATACATGACTTTTTTTAGATATACAAAGTACAAAAACTGTGTTTTATAAATTATGTGCTTTATAGACTTTTTATTCCACTGCATAACAACTTTCTTTTACCCTGTTGAAACTAAGAATAAAATTACTTTGGAAGTTTGATATGATACTTGTGAAAACTAATTTTCCTTTAAAATTTGTTTACCTTTATAATTTTTGTGAGAATATTATTAATAAAAGTATTATTTAGTAATCTACATACTACTGAAAGCCTAAAGAACAAAAATGAACAGATCATACTAGAACTCTAGCAGCAAAGCTTTAAACTATCATTTTAATGTTAATTAACATTGTTTAATACAATAATTATAATAACTTTGTAAAATACTTATTAATTAGATTAAATGAATAATCATTTTTATTTGTTTTGTTATCAGTATTCTGTATTTTTATATTACAGAAAACTGTCAACTAAACAAAATTGTTTTGACTATGTATAATGCTATTTACTTGACATTTGCAAGACTGATTAGTTTTTCACAACTGTATTAAGTTTTATAGTTTAAAGCGAATGATCTTAGTTCTACCAATGAAGCATTACTAATTGGGTGATTATTTTCTGCCTATGAATTTGTTTTGTGATTACACAAAATTATCATTTTTGGTTTAAAACTGTAAATAAAAAATTTTGTGTAAAGTTTTCGTTGTATTTGTGATAAAATAACTTTGCTTAAAGTATTCTTAGAACAAAACAAGAAGCACAATATCCATACAGAATAAACAAATTAGACAAAAAAATACTACAATGAACAAAGCAAAATGAAGAGACCAAAACTTTAACGTTTTGTAGAAAAAATGGGACATACCGGGAAATTGTGATATTGCGAGTAATAAAAGGCTAAGTTATATATATTACTGTTTTTTTTATAAATACTGAAGTAAAAACTAATAATGTCATAAAAAATGTGGGTTTTTGAAAATGTTTTTACTATATTTTAGATGATCAATTTGAATGTAATTTGATTCACATTTTAGTGCTGTTTATTTGATTTTAGATATACTTTATGCATGTAAATATTTTTTCACTTGACCTACACATGCACACACTGACATTTTATTTTCCTTTTATGACTATCCTGGCAGAGAAAAAAGTTGTTGGAAGTAGATAGTATTTAATTTAGTTGGGGAAGGAGTTCTAGCAAGTATATTTTAATCAGTTTACACATTAATATAATCAGATTATGGGGAAAAAATGTATAGAAATCCTTTCTGAGATTTTCCAGTAAGAAATTCCAGTGTTCTAATATCAGAAAGCAGCAGATTTATGTCTTGGTAACTTACCATCTGAAAAATGGTGTTTTACACTAGGGTGATATTAACAAAAGATAAAACTTTAAAGTGTTTAATTACACAAGCAGAGTTACAAATTTTCTGTTATTTGTGTGTAATAATAAAATTCAAGTTTGTACAGTATTTTTCAAACAACCATGTCTTTTATCGTTAATATTTTAAGGCTTTTTTACTTTAAAACTCTGAGTGGTGTTTTTATTTGTATATTTTTAATATTGAGCATAATTTTGTTATACCCTAACTAAAAACTCAAAATTAGAATTTAAAATTTCTTGTAACTATGGATATATTATCCTTGGGTCTTAATTGTTTTATAAGGGTCAAGAAAACCTCCAAAGTAGATAAAACAAGCACAACATAATCAAAACCAGGTAATATTAAAAATGTAACATTAATACTTGTAATTAAATATTTATTTTTCCAGTACTTTCCAAGTGAAGTCATTTCTTACTTCCTAATTATTTGTTTTCAAGATGGATGACACTTCAGTTGAATTTCTTTAAGAACTTGTGTATTTTTCTCTCACTGATGTACACTCAGATTTTTTTTAAACCAGTTAAGTAATGTTTCAAAACATACACATTGAAATTAATTACTGTATGATTGAGAGAAATTTCCAGTTAAATGGTGGTAAATGTTAAAAAATTTATAAGGGAAAAATATTTTAATACATAGTTTATTATTATTACTAATTGTATGTGTACATTTTCAAGAAAATTTGAACGAAAAATATTTACCAATATCATGATTTTGAATAATGTGTTTCATGAAGTTTTCAGCAAAACACATATATACATGATAGATCAATATAATTGGTGCTTAATTTCTATAAAATCAATACAGGTAATTCTTTATAAATACCACCACTGAAACCACTAACATACTCTGCAATACAGCGTAATAGTAGTAATTATACACTAAATATAGTATAAAAAATGCAACACATAGTTTTGAATATTACAAGTAGGGGAAAAAAGTTCTAATGATTTAATACTTGGTAGGTTTATTCAACATGCTCAGACCAGCTACCTACCTGATTAAACAATAAAATGTATTCAAGACATAAAAATTCTGTCGTTCAATAGTTAAGCAAAGATAATTTTTGTCATTAAAGAAAATGTAATAAATTTTATTTCTCATAAATACTGTTGCCTTCATTAGTATTGTAAGTGGTGTTATGTTTATATAATACTAGCGAACCCATAGGCCTATGGCCAACGTTTACAGAGTCGCTATAAGAAAAATTTAATGCTTGAATTACTATTTTTCATTTTTTCAGTTTAATGATCGTTGTTGCTATAATGCAAATTTTATTTATTTAACCAAGTTACGAACGGTAATTAGTAGGCATACTTATTTACGTGCTTTAATGTAAATCAATGCCAAATCTGGGGTCCGCTTTCGGGAAATCCCCGTAAAAGTGTTTCCGCGAAATACCTGGGTTTCTTTAAGGGGTTTGGGTGAAAAGTTTTACCTTTGGGCCGCAACGATTCGTTTGGCACCATTCCGAAGTTGGTGACTCCAGCAGTTTAGAAAAAGGGGTTTTCGGGAAATTTCCATATTTCCCAAGGGGTGGAGTGAAAAATTTTACATTTGTGCAAACCTCCGGACCGAAACCAGTAGCGGATTAACATAGGCACTTGCCCCTAGGTGTGAGGGGCCCCAATGTTTCAGAAATTCTGTTTTGTTCAAACAAATTTTACGAATTAGGAACTCAAATCACCGATATTAACAAGCTAGAATATAAAATAAGAACCTCCTATCTTTTATTTTTGCTGAGATATCGCTACATGTATTGAATCAAACACAGTGGCCCCGCCCACCTCTTTCCATTTTTGAAAACACTTGCTTACGTACACTTACTTCTGTCTACGATGTATGGATAACCAATCGCCGTCGGGCGTTATAACGTGATAGTCAAACCCACTATTCGTTGATAAAATAGTAGCCCAAGAGTTGAGTTGACTAGCTGCCTCCCCTCTAGTCTATCACACTAAATTAGGGACGGCTAGCGCAGGTAACCCTCGTGTAGTTTTGTACAATGTTCAAAACAAAACAAACTCAAAGAAAGTAATATAACTGTAGAAGATGGCATTAACTCAGATGATGCAATGAAATTTTTACTCAATCTAAGACAGAATTTTGAAATTCCAACTAGACTAGATGATGATACAGAATTACATTTATCATCCTTACGGCAAACTCTACACAATATACGACAACAAGAAAAACATTCTTTAAAAAAAAACAGGGGTGGAAGTAGTAGAGATTCGTCAGAATAAAGAGAAGAACACAAACCCACCTTTTGATCATCCTAAGACAGGAGCAATGAAAAGATAGGACATAATAGAAGACGCCATGCCAGAACTTTATTAAAAGAGTGTCAAATATCTTAGGGAAATTACATAATCACACAATGAAACCTAATTTATATTTTTAGGAGAAGAAAGCTTTCTATAAATTAAAAGGTAACACCAACATTAATAGTTAAAAAAATCCAATAAAAGTAAAGGATTTGTAGTTTTAGCGATGGATAATTAAGAGCGAAAAATTTATGCTCATTTATCAAATGAAGATAACTATCTAAAATTAAACAGAGATCGTACTAAAACACTTGAAAATTAAAGCAGAATTCTGTCGTGTGTGGGGGTGGCACAATTGGGAAGAACAAGTTCGTGCTCCTAAATTAATATACTCTCCTCAGTGACTCGCATGCACCCTCTTTCGATCTCCCTATATATATATTGTTGCGTCAGCGAGGTCACGTGACTAGTATCACGCCACCTCTTTCTAGAAATATCCTGTTCCTTCAAGAATGCCCTAGCATTTACTAGATATGTGTTAGTCTTGTATATATATAAGATGCTCACAACGTGACGGAACAAGAAGGTAATGAGTAATTGAACTGCAGTCAGAGAAAATATTGTTAAGCACGTGAGAAGTTCTTTGAGAATTATAGCGTTTGTTACAGAGCGATTGTTGATTGTTGAAATTAAGTGTATCGTAAAGTTGTATTCGGAAAGAATAAACCAGTTTTATTTAAGAAAGAACTTGTGTCGCTAAAGTCTCGTCGGAACTAATTTACGAAAAATTAACTAACGAACGGAGACGTAACAATATATAGAATATATCTGAGGTGGTGAGAATAATGCGAGGGACAATTTATTTGTGGAAGCTAAGCCTCTTACACGTGCCGCCCCTGTATGCAAGTGAAATAATAAGATTAAAAAAAGAAGAGGAGGAATCTTAAAACAAAATTACATTTCCAGCATCTAAATTAGTTGTATTTCATAGTTCTAGATAAGTCAAATGATCCCTGACTTCTTATATCACAGTGTTATGTTAACCTATAGTAGCCAGTGATCCATGATTTTAATATTCGTGTTATGTAACCTTCATATGCACCAGTTACTATATTACAGTGTCATGTTAACCTACAGTAGCTGGTGATCCATGATTTTAATATTCGTGTTATGTAACCTTCATATGCACCAGTTACTATATTACAGTGTTATGTTAACCTACAGTAGCCAGTGATCCATGATTTTAATATTCGTGTTATGTAACCTTCATATGCACCAGTTACAATATTACAGTGTTATGTTAACCTACAGTAGCCAGTGATCCATGATTTTAATATTCGTGTTATGTAACCTTCATATGCACCAGTTACATTAGCTAGATCATCCATAATCCCAGCGTCATTGTTATGTTAGATAAATCATAAATCAGTGTATTCTACAGTAACCTACAAATAAAATAAAATTTACATAAACAATTTTTAAACTTAACAGTAAAGTACATGCAGCAATAATACCATGTATGTACGTCTTACTGGTACTTTCAAACCTCTACTACATCATAGTTCTTGTAAGCTTGTGTACTTTACATATTTAATACATACACACGCATAGACACAACTTTTCAAGTTAGAAAAGCGATCACCACCTTTATGCTAATCCTTTTTATTTTATTTTTAATGTTCCTGCCATGTCTACATGCCCCCCAGTAGCACAGCGGTATGTCTGTAGACTTACAATGCTAGAATCCGGGTTTCGATTCCCGTGGTGGGCAGAGCACAGATAGCCCATTGTGTAGCTTTGTGCTTAATTACCAACAAACAAACCATGTCTACATAATTCATGGCTAAACTGAATAGTAAATATAACTTTCATATGAGTCTATCAGATATGATGCGATTTTCATGAGGTTTTTATCCTGGAAATGAGGGTTGTTAGGTTCAGATAGATGTACATGGAAGGTATATAGAAATTAAAAATAATTGTATAGTTACTTCATTATCATAAGTTTGCAAATCCAGTGTGAAATAATAGCATAAGCCATGAATGATGCCACTAGGAGGCCAGGAAGCACTTGCTTTTTATAATGGAGAGACCAATACATGATTTGCTTTGCCCCACATTTATAATTGAAAAAAAAAAATTCCAAGATTTTAAATATTTTTTTTCTGACAAGTATTTCCTGTCAATGATAAATCTGTAGTTTTTATTTTATTCTGATGTCTACTATAAATAGTAGATTGATAGAAAAATGTTAATAGGAGTATTTCTACAGTGGGGTGATATGCATATTTATAATTTATTCTATAGTATATGTCTGCTCTTTGGCCCCCTCACTTTTGTATCCGTGATGGTTCCTTTGGTATAAGAAGCAAAGTATATCAAGATTGAATATGATTGTCTAGATGTACTTCAATCTTTGTTATCTTTCGTAAGTGATGTTTCCTCTGCCCACAAGGATATTTTAGCATTAGATAAAGCATCCCATTTCAAAGGAGAAGAAGTGGAATATCTTTTACTGGCCTATTATGACGTTGACTGAAAGTGACAGCTAAACAATGCTGTCAGGGAACAGAGTTCATGAGGTGACGCCATCCACTAGACAAAGAAAGTGAGTTAACGTTCTGGACTCGGCGTGATTTGTTGGTTTAGTTCTCCATTAGTCAATCTATGGGAAGGACCTTCTTTCTTTCTG
Source organism: Limulus polyphemus (assembly GCF_000517525.1). Classification (NCBI taxonomy): domain Eukaryota; kingdom Metazoa; phylum Arthropoda; class Merostomata; order Xiphosura; family Limulidae; genus Limulus; species Limulus polyphemus. The sequence goes on from NW_013667024.1 coordinate 74,422, forward strand.
GAGGATCATCGTGTCTAGTTTTCAACATTTAATCCCGAGAGAGAGGAGGCAGTAACTAACGAAGAAAGAACTGTCTAGTCATTCGATTTTGTTCGTTTGTTTAAAACATGTTCAGCTTCATTGTTTGCACACTAAAGAGAAATCTCGGTCTATTGTCTCTCTCACAAAAACCCTCCTACATTTCCTGGGTGAACTTTGCTGTTATTGCGGAATAATCTATCCGACACTTGTTGGGAAATCAATCTCTTCCATGAATACCACATGCTTAACCTCCCCACCCCACCCACCAGTGGCTCAGCAATAAGTCTAAGGGCTCACACCACTAAAAACCGGAAAAACATGCACAACATTAAAGTAGAAGGAGGATATAAATTGTTACATGTGGATGCAATACAACCTATCTCCAACAGATAAAGTGAGTACAACCTTATCAGTTGAAACAAGAAACTTGTTAAACCATTGTTATGTAAAGTATAGAGTAAAGGGTTCTCTTACTGTGACTAATGGAATATAAACTTACCTTCCAGTGCAGTAGTAATTTTGTTCTTTGAAACTCTCTGAAAAATATAACTTCATAAGAATTTGAACATGTATAATAATCATAAAAATGTCAAATATTTTTCTGGATAGTACAAAATAGATATTTATGGCAACTGTTGGTTTATTTTTGAATATCGCGCAAAGCTACATGAGGGTTATCTTCACTAGCTGTCCCTAATTTAGCAGTGTAAGACTAGAGGGAAGGCAGCTAGTTATCACCACCCACCGCCAACTCTTGGGCTACTCTTTTACCACTCTTTGACCATCACATTATAATGCCCCCATGGCTGAAAGAGCGAGCATGTTTGGTGTGACGGAGATTCGTACCCGCGACCTGCAGATTGCGAGTCGAGCTCCCTAACCTCCTATGGCAACTGACATACACACTAGCTCTTTGTTTGTAAGTACAGTTGTGGTTTGCAATCATACCATTGTGTTTCCCCCTTATTTAAAAATTTCTACACACATTAAGTATGTGTTTTTACTGTAGAAAACAGGTCAAAGGTTCCTCCCTAATTACTAAAAGAACTAGGTCATCTATTAAGAGTATCACATGAATTTTCTCTTGGGAAATATTGCTGTAGTGTAGAATATGCTCTATAGAAGTTGACAGTGATCTTTTCTATTGGCAATTTAGGTGATTGTCCAGAGATAAAACATCCCTTGTTTTGAAGTGAAAGAGACCGTCAGCCAGCTGAATAGTATCTCTGCTCTGAGAAGAATGGCACTGTTATTATTATATAATACCATGTTTTCTCGGTCTTAAACAACGCAATTCAAGTTAACAACTTAAGATTACAGACCTCTATCCAGTAAAGGCATCACGCTGTAATCTTGTCTTTTTAACTTGATTGTGTGCTTGAAATTAAAGATCATTTCACTGTGTTTAACTTATGTCTAGCTTCTTTTTTGGTGTATAAAACTCGGTTGAGGTTAAGAGAATTCAAATTTCTGCTCTGCAATTACGTTTCTGGTAAATCCCATTTATTCCGCAGTTCCTACCAAATTACGGCTAGTACAAATAACCCTCGAGTGCCTTTAATACTGGAAATAAACGACCTTATAACACCAAAATATCGTTTTTATGTAATTAGACACTCAACGTTTCACGTTACAGCTTCTTCAGGAGCGTTAGTTAAAACACAAACCGAAATTGACCGTACAAATCTTCAACTGGTTTAAATAATTAATTATATTCGAATCTATAACGTGCATTTGTACAGCGTGCTATTGGCATATTAATTAGTAAAGCTTATTGTTGAAAGAAAAGTACTGTTGAAATAATTAACTGCTACCTGTAGTAAACAAAAGTTCTATCAAGGTTACAGAGTGAAATAACAAAAAGATAGGTTCAAAATAAAATAATTAAAATTATAGGAGCCATCCTTTATCCCTATTCATCTGTGGTTGTAATTGTTCGATAAGAAGAGCTTCTTTGAATTTTCTGTCAGTGTACTTGGTGGCTTTGGCGATGATTTGTAAGGAGAATGGTGGTTTCAAGTCACGTGTTACTTGTACATGATTAGTTTAAAAATGACCTGTAACTGCGCTTCTTTCATGTTGTTGTTTATAAAGATCGTCAATATGTTCTCCTATCCTTGTGTTTAGGGCTCTTCCCTTTTCTCCTATGTACGTATGATGGCAGATGTTACATGTAAGCTGGTAAACAACACTGGAGACAAGACACTCATATTTAGATTGTAAACACGTTTTTGTAAGACAGCATTATTACATTGTAGGGCAGTGTACTGAGATTTTTAAAGTTGGATTTTTAGGGTTGGACCTGGCCGTTCTATAACTTTAATCGGCATTTCGAATTTCCTGATTGTAGTTTATATTATATTGGAGATAGCTTCGTCAATTAGAGGTGTTATGAAAATAACCCTTTTTGTGTTATCTTTGGAAAATCGGTTTTTTTCCTCCTTGTTTATCTGTATTTTCACATGTTGGAAGTGTGATGATGATTTTTGTTCGTCATAGTCCTAGAAAATCTATTCGATGTAAAAAAAGTGGATATTCGTTGCTCAGAAGAAGTGATATTAGTTCGGAGTGTGTATTGTTTTTTATTTTAGTTCGGAGCGTGTATTGTTTTTTCACTACAGTTGTGATCTATTCTTTTTAATTATCCAATAATTGTGCCTTTCTTGGAAGCTTTGGGATGACTGGAATTGAAGTTAAGGAAGAAAGGTTTTCATATTGGTTTGTGGAACAAGGTGGGTTGTATATTATCGTCAAGAAAATCTGTGTTTTTCTTGTCATTCGAATGATTCCGGGTGAATTGGATGTTGGGGGTCTATGAATTTTAGAAAGTCTAGAAATTGGATTCAAGAAAGAAGTCCGTGATTACATAGTCCTAACACGTCATCGATGTATCTAAGCCAGAGACTAGGGCCGGTGTTGGTATCTTGATGCCACTTGTCAACTGCCGTTGTTTCAAAAACGTGCATAAATATTACGGTATAAATAACAGCGACTGTACTACCCATTGAGACACCACTGAGCTGGAGATATAGTTTGTTGTCAAAACGAAAATATCCACCGTGAAGAAATATCCACTGTCAGTCCTACATCTAGAAATTGTTCATGTGATTTCACATGAATTCACACACTGCATTAGCGCCATCTTCTGTTTGTGTAGATGTGTAGAAAGCTATGTCCCTTTGGTAAACCGTATAATTCTGGGATGCGGCTATTAGAAGGTTTAAGTTCACCCAGTAGCTTCTTAGGGAGATTACTTGTTTTTGTAAGTTTATAGATACTCTCTTTAACTTTCGTCTACATTTTTTTGGTGGGGGTCACTGTTGAGTGTTTGAAATTTATTCTCGTCTTTAAGGTGATCAAATATTTTTTGTTCATAAAAGTTTCTGCCCATAACTACAAAACCTTTACATTTGTCCACTTCTTTGATGATGATGTTATTATCTGTTGGAAGATTTTTAAGGGCTAGTTGTTCTTGAGTGGTTTAAGTTAGACTTAGCTTGGTGATTTTTATGTCTTTGTAAAACGTTCCTGATCTTTTTTCCTCACATCCTATTTTCGTTTCATCATCTTTGTTAGCGTGGGGAGACTGTCGCATGGTGGTATCAAAAGGGTGTTTAGCGAGACATTTGGAAGCTGCATGATTTATTGCATCTGTAGTTGAAAAACAATTCAAACTCACAAGAACAACAGCTAAAGTTGATTTCTTGATTAAGTGTCGCCTGAAGGTACTCGGAACCATTTCAAATTTCAGATTATTTAAAGGAGAATCAGAAATCACAGAAAAGGTTGGTTGGATTTTTCTCTTCCATTATGTTGTTGGTTGTAATTAAGCACAAAGCTACACAATGGGCTATTTGTACTCTGCCCACCACGGGTATCGAAACCTGGATTCTAGCGTTGTAAGTCCACAGACATACCGCTGTGCCACTGGGGGCCTTCCATTACGAATGACTTAATAACAACGCTATTTCTGAAGAAAAATATACATCTAAGACTAATTCAACAAAAGCAAATAGTTTTAAATATCTCCCAAGAAAAGTTTCCCAGGTTCTACATTTGGTTAATGAACACTAAATCAGACACCACATGTAAATAAACTTAAGATTGTTACTCAAAACTTAAGAAGAAATGTAGAAGTATATATATATGACGAACAAACCATCAAATCAGAGACTTTCGTTAGAAATGCTAATAACAACCAAGAAAACATGACAACAGTTAAATAAGTAACAGTAGAAAATGACCTCCCAATCGTAACTTCCTGTTTGGACCTACTAGCTAAAGGACCTGGTTTCGCAGTAACAACTAAATTTTCAAACCAAGTGTGTATAAGCACGTTGTCTTCTCTTGAACAAACGTTTTATTCTATTCGATAGAACCACTTCTATGAAAATAGAGAAACAACTAAAACACCGGCCCTGATCTCTGGTTTAAATACATCGATGACGTGTTGGACTATGTAACCACGGGTATGATTAGGTCTGAACAGTTATACAGTCGCTGTTATTAGCCAGGTAGTCAAATATACTTAAAAAAATCTATTTAATGCGCAATAATCCGTTTAGTAATATTACCCAGATTTTATTATAAAACTCGCAGCCACTTTTCCTGTAGGCCGAACAATATTAAATAATAATAAAAAAGAAGATATAGGCAATCGCTATTATGAACCACTATCGTGGATCATATGTTGTTACGACAGCGGAAATTGCATGACGCTGTGAGCATGCGCGCTGGAGTTTCTAGAATTATCGGGGAACCCCGCGAAGTCCGAGTGTTTGCTAGACGCCCTCTTTTTTAGTATATAAGCCTGGCGAGAAAAATCAGCGCAATTGAAGAGATAGATAATTGAGTGAAGCGAACAATAGGCACCGTAAGTAAGTGTGTGAATCACTGTGATTTATAGGGTGTGTTATAAAAGTTGTTAAGTTTAAAGTAACTGTGGAAATTTTGTGTATTACTAAAAGTGTGTATCAAGAAAGAATAAACTGGTTTAATCAAGAAAGGACTTGTATTGCAGAAGTTTCTTGGAAAGAAATTATACCAGAAATTAACAAACAAGCAGATTCGTAACAATATATTATAATCAGTATTTTGTATATTATATACCCGTCCCTTGTGTTTATGTATTGCTCAAACTGTGGTTAATAAATAGAATTTCGTTGTACATTTGACTTATTTATGAAGTTCAGTTCCGATGGCCCCGTACAAAGTTTACATCGCCCGCAAGTCTTAAATACGGACCTGATACTGTTTATAATAATATGTCATTTCTTTTAAATGATGAGTATAAGAAAAGAAAAAAATAATGTAAAATAAATAATGTAAATAATATGGTTTACCATATACATGTATTGTTAAAATATATATATTTTGATGTTAATAAATATAATAAAAACTAATTCTAACGTGCAATGACTTAAATAAATTGATATTTACACGTCACCAATTTAATACAGTTCAAACTGAACAAATGTTGTTCAACATAATTTTATTCATAGTCTCTCGAGCATGATTATGTGTGTTGAATCTCCCAGACGGACTAATGAGCCGTGACATTGGGCGAAAGGCTTCATCGTCACTTGATATAGCAGATATACTGTGCTTGACATATGTTCTTTTCGTCCCACGGTAGGACAGAGGTAAGTTTACATACTTCCAATGCTAAAATCAGGGGTTCGATTCATCGCAGTGGACACAGCACGTAGCCCAATGTGGTTTCCATCAAAAACAAACATATTTTCTATTTTATTCTGAGGTTCTTATAATTTAGTAATAAAGTAAGTTAATAAAGAAATGAGGTTTTCAGGTCCACTGATGACCAACATTTAAAAGTATCCACAGATGTATAAAAAAGTCAAACATAGACAGGAAATGAAATAAACACAACCGAATAAAACCTTTATTCACAGTAGATGTTTATTTTATCTACAGGCCGTCTTCTTGTCATTTTACTGGCAGCTGTGGCTGAGAGGTATCTTAGAAACACCCACACACCACAAACAAAAAAAGGAATTCTGAAGTCATAGCAAACTTAAAAAGTACTGTATACCTGAATTCAACGCTGCTTACATCACATACTATTCCAAGTAATATGTATGGGGAAGAAAAAACCGAATTCATATGAATTTGAACAAAAATCTAAGCCATCCTTTGAAATACGCCCGCCTCTCTCCAGGAGAGTCAGGCACAGTGCCAAAGTGATACGAGTTTCTAGCTGTTGGCGTAGGCAACTTTACCCAAGTAGAATAATATATATATATATATATACGATTACCACCTGTCGACATCTGTTCAACAATAATGTCATACTGCATGGAAATCACCCGCACGAAAATATAGAAAATTTTACACCACTCTAGAATTATCTAATTTTGCTTCATAAATTAGAATGAAACCTGTTGAATAATGTCAAGGCTGTATAGTGGAATATATGTATTTATGGTAAAGCCACTCAAGCTATCCCACCACTGCCCCTAATTTTGAATTACTAACGAAAGAGAAGGCAGCCAGTCAACAACACCCTATCGCCCATTGTAAGAGATTTGCTGTCACTCTTATAATACACCCACAAGTTCACAAGTTAAAGTGCGTGAATATCACATGGATTCTAACCTGGCTAGCCGTTTTCGAAATCCAAAGTTCTTCCACAGGACCACCTAGCGCCTCTTCAAGGATTAATTTAAATCACAAATGAACCTTTCAGCGCCTCACTGAGTTCATGACTGGTAGACTTTTGCGATACCATTTTGTAGTTTCTTTGATTAAATGATATTTTATAAAAGATACAAATTATGTTGACGTTTACATATATATATTCTTAATTATGTCTTATCCCTAATATTCTTTGGTGATGCAAAAATGTTAGCTGTAACTGTACAGTGCATATGTATAACTTCTTTTCTTGTTTTTAATGATGAGCGATTTACTTAATTCAAAAATATAAACTATGTTATGTACAATATTGTTATGGGATATGTTTTTAATTTACATTTTTTATTGCTGTTTGTCTAAACGAAGTTTCACATCGCCCCCCAGTGGCACAGCACTATGTCTTTAGATTTACAACGCAAGAAACCGGGTTTCGATACCCGTGGTGGGCAGAGCACCTTGTGCTTAACTAGAAACAAACAAGTTTTCACATCACGTGACGGGTGTGGCATAAAGATTAGAACGTTTTTAAAAGTTTGAAAATGATTAGAGCAATATAAAAATGCGAGTTGTTTTTTTTAGAGCAAAGTCACATTGGATTATCTGCTCTGTCCAGCGCGGGAAATCGAGCTCATGATTTTAGCGTTGTCAATCTGTAAACATATCACCTCCACACTGGAGTAAGAATGCGAGTTGTTTTTTTTTAGAGCAAAGTCACATTGAATTATCTGCTCTGTCCAGCGCGGGAAATCGAGCTCATGATTTTAGCGTTGTCAATCTGTAAACATATCACCGCCACACTGGAGTAAGAATGCGAGTTGTTTTTTTTTAGAGCAAAGTCACATTGAATTATCTGCTCTGTCCAGCGCGGGAAATCGAGCTCATGATTTTAGCGTTGTCAATCCGTAAACATATCACCGCCGCACTGAAGTAAGAATGTGAGTTAAGCTAGTGTAAATTTGATCGATCAATCTGTTACATCAGATAACTGTTTACTAACTTTGCAAATGTGTTAGCTGTTTTTTACTCGTAATAAAAGAATTGCGTGGGCGAGGAAATTAAGAAATGCAAAATAGAAAATATAGTAATGGTGAAAAACTCGCCAAATTAAAGTAATTTTATTGGTAAACACGAAAAGTTATTGGTCATGTGAATACTGAATTTGTGTTTCAGTGAAGTACGAGAGACAAAAGTCTGAAACATTAGTAAGTGAAATGGTTGTATTAGCGTCTATTGCGGACTTAGGTCTATCAGTGAACATTAGTAAAATTAACGTGTAGTACTTGAAGTTCAAGATATGAAACTGTTACACTTGTGTTGTCAATTAGTGGTTTGGACTTTGCATTATATTCACCGAATATTCCAAAAGAACTTGCTCAACGATAGTGTACTACAATATAACCAAAATTATAGAGATTTATGCATTAGAACGTTATATTTCTTAACGAGATATAACAACTTTTTAACTTACGCAAGCCTACAAAACGTAAAACATAACTTGTTAGAACATATACTACAGTGGAGTAAGTTTGCTTTCAAAAGTGGTGAGGAAGGGCACGTTTCATGATGATATTCTATATATATATAAATGAAAAGTCATCGAAAAGTGGAAATTACGCCTATGATATACTATTGTGATATAATCAGATAAACTGATTTCCACCCAAGTATGAGATAGGTCCGCTTAATAACGGGAGGACCGAACAGGAAATTTACAAAGTAATCTGAATTTGAAAACTGATTGAGTTTTAAGATGTGTGAGGAATAAGGAGTCAGGACATGTGTTGTAGAAATGAAAAAAAAAATATTAATGACATCAAACAACAGTGTGTGTGTATACCTGCATAGACACTTGGATAACTGCCTGTACTGGAACTGGGAATAAATTGTCAGCGTTTTCTTTCTCAAGATGAATCTCTGCAGAACTAGTCACGATGATAGCCAAGTAAAATACTGAATGTACCGAGCCTCAACATTGATACAGGAAACCTCGTATTCTTCCTTTGTAATAACGTTACCATATGGATGGTCATGCTTTCAAAGCATTTGTTGCTTGTAACATACACACATACCATTAATTCGACCACCAAAGGATGTTGCAGTCTTTGACCCTTTCCTACGCTAATGTGTGAAGTAGATACTATCTGCTATCGAGAAAATAAAGACACAAAGGCAATTAGAATGAAACAAATTCAACAGTTTTTCTGGACCACGTATGTATGCCAACACTGCACATAAATAGATATAATGATTTTTTTTAAATTCCTACATTACCAAAGACAGAGAAAAACGTGATATGCTCATATCACACAATGTGATAGTTAAAACACGATTGTGGGTAATAACAACTCTGGCTGCTGGTGACTGTAAATTTCTCCTTATCATAGTTTTACTGTGAAATACAATCACAATGCACTGTTATTGGTCTATACTGAAAAAAGGCATATGTTGAAGAACCTAATCTATAATAATAAATGGGTGTATCTGTGGGTCTGTGTGACCACCATAACTCCAAGAAGAAATAACCTAGAAACCTGAAATTTTGCACACATACTAAGTGGACCCTGAGGGTGTGCACCTTGGTATTATTACTTATCCACAGGCGTGCACATCTTTTTTATGAGGCAAGGTAGGGAAAAAACACATAGAAAAGAATATGTGACCACTATTGTTCCAAGAAGAAAGAACCTAGAATCCTGAAATTTTGCACCCATACTAAATGGACCCTGAGAGTGTACACCTAAATATTATTACTTATCCACATGCATGCGCGCATCTTTTTAAAGAGGCAAGCTAACGAAAAATCACATAGAAAAGAAGTGTGACTGCCATAACTCCAAGAGGAAAGAACATAGAAACTTGAGATTTTGCACCCATCCTAAGTTGACCCTGATGGTGTGCACCTGGGTATTACTTATATTATCCACGTGCATGCGCGCATGTGCATCTTTTTATGCGAGAAACCACATAAAAAAGAAATGTGACTATCATAGCTTCAAGAGGAAATAACCTAGAAACCTGAAATTTTGCACCCATACTAAGTGGACCCTGAGGGTGTGCACACCTGGGTATTACTTATCTTATCCACATGCGTGAACGCATACACATCTTTTTAATGAAGCAAGCTAGCGACAACCCACATAGAAAAGAAGTGGTTCCTTATATTATAAATTATAGATATAAATAATAGACAGACAGACACACGCGTGTGTGCACATCTTTATAATGAGGCAATAGTTTTTATTATTTAAGTTTATATTGAAGGACAAGTCAGAGGGAAGGTTACAATTATAAACAGGTCACAGCTCGTAAAGGAACAACAAAAGCAAATAGGCTATACTTTTATGCTAAAATGGGTTCAGAATACACACACTGATATATTCATCTAGAATTAATCAACCTGATAACTCGAGCAAAGCCGGGTACTTCCGCTAGTGTATAATAATAAAAGAGAGTGTCTGTGTGTATTTGACTGTCATAATTCCAAGAAGAAATAACCTAGAAACCTGAAATTTTGCAAGCATACTAAGTAGACCCTGAGGGTGTGCACCTGGGTATTATTACTTATTCACATGCGTGCATAATAAGGCAAACTAGAGAAAAATCACATAGAAAAGAAGTGGTTCCTTATATAACAACGTCTAATATATATAAAAGCCAGTGCATTTTGATAACAATGCATTCTAACAATGGCTTTTATGTCATGTTGCTTAGCAACAAATGTAAAACATAATATTATTGTTAGTCTATGTACTGGAAGTATAAAATGAAATGTATAAACAACAAAACTGGAATGATATTTGTTGATTTCTTAATATTGAGTCTCCATGGATTAAATAATTTTGTTTTTTATCAGAAACATTGGTAATATAACAGAAAATATCATAATTCATAAACGATTTAAGTTTAAAATTGGATCGATATTTTTACTTTCATGATAAATTTTATGTACTTGCTAAAATATATCAACCTAATAACCCGTGCAAAGCGGGTACTTTCGCTAGTAATATATATATATATATATAGTTTGTCAACAAGGTAGTGGAAAATTATGCCATTAAAATACTAAGAAGTAATATCATTATAATTCATAAAGTATACATTATTATTTTATATGAAAATAATGTTGTATTACAAACAGTTCAGAAAATAACACTTTACTTTTCCAAATTAATAGCTTTATAACTAAATAATAAGACTGAATGATACTCAGACTTTTTGTTTATCGACATAATCCATAAAATATAAAAATGAAATATTAATAAATAAGAATAAATACACATAAAACTACACCTTACATGACAGAATTTGCACAGCCATGCATTAATAGCGTGATCATTTGGTTTCTGTAGTTTCGAATGTTCTCGGTACGTGATAAAATTTATTATTTCATGCTAGTTTATTCATTTATCCCAATTTAGAACTACGAACTATTTATCATTATCAACTCTGAGGATTATACTGTTACGTATCTGCTTGCTTGTTAATTTCCGGTGTAAATTCTTTCCGAGGAACTTCAGTGATACAAGTCATTTCTTGAGTAAACCAGTTTATTCTTCCTCGATACAAACTTTTAGTACATAGTAATTCCACAGTCAATACGTTTTCGTCACTTTAAATTTACAACTTTTATAATACACGCTATAAATCACAGTGATTCACACACTTTACTTTCCGTCACTTCTGTTCGCTTCTTTAATTATCTATCTATTGCTGGCCTCTCTGCCAGGCTTATGTACTAACAAAGGGGCGTGCCGAATGCACTCGGGCCTCCCCGATCATTCATGATCATTCGAGAAAGTTCACGCACGCTACCAGCGGCAAACGCGCCAGCAGCGTCACGTGACTTCCGCTGTCGTAACAATACCTTATTTATCTTGGGTTGTTGCAGGGTCTTGCTCAGGAATTTAAGTTTAATCGCTGATGCAGGGAGGGACGTTATATACACACACATTATATATATTTAAAACATATCAACACACGCAAATACACATTATATGCATAGAAATAAACAGCATTACCCACAACAAAACGACCACATCCCTATACATAGTTGTTGGGAGGTTCATGCTCGTTGTTGCCCCCAGTGCACACCACTTGTTTGTTATCAAATTTGTTTCTTTAAATTTACTAGTTTTACCGTTTTATTCGTAATATTCGTTGAATCCGGTAAAACTAATGTATTTCAGATTTAAAAAATAAAAAGCAACGACCTGTAATATAAAAGTATTACTTATCGAGCATTAAAAGAGAGTGTGTTTTTCTTATAGCAAAGCCACATCGGGCTATCTGCTGTGCCCACCGAAGTGGGTCGAACACCTGATTTTAGCTGTGTAAATCCGAAAAGTTACCGCTATTCCAGACGGGAAAATAAAAAAAAACGAGAGAGAAAACAATGAATGAATAAATACTTCATAATATAAATAGACCAGACACTTTTTCAATTTTATCTTTACGTCTAATAATTTAATAACATTATCAACTTTTTATCCATTTGTTCCGCATATATTGTAATTTTTGCTAGGTGTAATATCAAATATTAGTCGAATAATACTATAATATTTTATATTGAATTTAAGCAAATAAACCACTATTTTATTATTCATTGTTTGTTGGTTTTGATTTTCATAAGTGTGCTATTTAGAACTGCCTGATATCAAATATGTATAGATAACATTTTCACCTTTAGTGATATTTATTGAACTAAGCTTAAATTTATCAAATCTCTTACAAGTCGTTAAAACGCTCGGCTTAGGCATACTAGTAATTGTAACAGTTGACAGGCGTACTGTGTTCATTCAATATGCGACAGGACCTAAGGGAAGAAATTAATGTTTATCTTCATAAGCATAAAATTATGGATTTATTTGAAAACATCATGAGTCATCTCATATTTAAAAGGCCAGGTAGCTTAAGCCTAACTAATTTACTACCCAACCATTACACGAAGAGTATAATTAGTTGTACTGTTGTACGAAGACTGATATAGTACAATTAAAATTTAAATCGAAAGCAAAATGGGGAAACAACAAAGGCAAATTATAAACAGATGTTTTTAATGTTCAGAACGTTTCGGGCCGAGACGCCTCGGCCTTCTTCTGGTGGTTTTATAAAATAAAGTGTAACTAAAATCACCGAATGAAGAACGTTTTCACCCGAAACATTGGGAATATGTATTAAAAATATCTGTAGAGGGTACTTAACTGATGATTTAGCCTCTAGGACAGAGTGGTCGTAGAAGCGTTTTATAGGTTGCTGTTACTCATAATTAAGACTATTTTTTACTTGATTTTAATTATTACTGTTAAATTTTAGCAGTTCTACTGGGAGAAGTTATTACATAATTGATTTCTAGTTATAATGTTAGGTTTAGTAGGACTTATAAATTGTGTTTATATTGAACTATAGATTAACGTTAGTTTTTACGGTAAATTTAACATTAGCAGTTAGGCTTAAATTCTTTTGCTTAATATAATCTTAGTTTAGCGTAATAATGTTAGACAAAGGTCTATCATATCTATCATAAACACTGCCAGCATAACGTTAATTGAGAATTCGTTACAGTTTATATAGGCTTAACTTAATCCTATAGTTTAGCAAAACAAGTTTACATTAGTAAACTGTAAAAACCTAACTGTCCTTCCTGCTTTGAAATTTTTATGTTAATAGGCGGACGATTAGCTTAGAGTTCAAAACAACTTTTTCAACATCGTCACTTATCTTTGTTAGATATTGCAACTCATGTGAAGGGTATTGTTACGCATCCGTTCGTTAGTTAATTTTCCGTATAATTTCTTTCCGAAGAAATTTTAGCGATACAAGTACTTTCTTAAATAAAACTGGTTTAATCTTTCTAAATACAACTTTGCAATACACTTAATTTCCACAGTCACGCTATAACAAACGCTATAATTCACAACGAACGTCTCACGTGCTCAACAATACGTCTCTCTCTGTCCACAGTTCAATTACCCATTACATTGTTGCCGTCACGTCTTGACCGTCTTATATATAAAAGAATACCGAAATATAGTAAACGCTAGAGCATTCAGGAAGGGACAGGATCCTTCTAAAAGTTCATGACGTGTTACTAGAGTCACGTGACTTCCGCTGTCGTAACACTGTCCCTTCCTTAGTATTGTTCGTCCCGAACAATAGCCACTTACAATAAACAATTAACAATAACTTA
>NW_013667024.1:89215-96230 GCF_000517525.1 Limulus polyphemus
CTCGGTAGTAAGTAGTCCCACCCTAATATGCATTGGTCTTCAATGTCAGCCAAGTATACTTTGTGTCTGTCTTTCTTACACTGGTTCCTCATGTGTCCTTGCTCTCCACAGTTCCAACAACCTTTCTGGGTAGCAGCCTTTCCTGCCATGGCATCTTCCCTGTGTTGAAGTTTCCAGCATTGAGCTTCTTGTGCCCAGGTTTGTTACAGAATATGTATTATTTAGCATATTGTGCTCAAAGTTAAACCACAAAATTTGCATAACTCTTTCGAATTTTGCATATTGAGTTAAAATACGGATGTATTCTGCATAATAACCAAGTTCTATATAACGAGTTAAAGTACATGTTGATTTTACATAATGGGTCGATCCATTATGTAGAATACGTCCGTATTTTAACTGTTTATGCAAAATTGACATCTTTTTAGTATCAACCAATTATGCAAAATTCGAAGGAGTTACGAATATTATATGATTTATGCGAAAAAGTACATCCCAATATAAAATTATAAGTAGGTCTAGGTCCTAATACAATTCAAGAGTTATTTTTTTAGATTGTGGTTATCATATAATGGCTTAAAAAAAGACACCCATTTTAATGATTTGTTTGTTTGTAATTAATCACAAAGCTACACAATGGGCTATCTGTGCTCTGCCCACCACGGGTATCGAAACCGGGATTCTAGTGTTGTAAGTCCGCAGACATACCGCTGTGCCACTAGGGGGTCCCATTTTAATGAGAGTAAATAAGTTTAATAGGTTGAAACCGCAATTAGTGAATATATTTAGCTGATGCATCCATACCGTTGGTATTATGAAAAACACCTCGGTTCATTCCAGTTTATGTCAAAGTGACGATGATCGAGTTTCCGTTGAAACGACTGTTGGCGTAGGCATTGTTTTAAATATAATTTTCGCTTATCTTCACCATTCATACAACTTTAGCAAAGCATAAAATTTGTTATTCGGTGATTTCATTTTTCACATCCTCTAGTGGCTTAGCAGTAAGTCTGAATACTCATAAGTCTAAAAACCGGGTTTCGATACCTGTGATAGGTACAGCACAGATAACCCATTTAGTTGGGTGGCTTAGCGAATTTACCGTTACTGAGTGGATACAAGCATCAAACTTGGCATGAAGTTTCTTTAGGTCACACTAATCAAATTTTGGTTAGGAGTTCTCTTGAAATATTAAGGGAGGGTTTCTGTATAATACATCAAAATCCAAAATGACCACCACCCATTACTTATATTATGCTTAGACATTTTACTTATGTCAGAATAGCAATTTCTTATACATTTCTGCAATCAGTCAACATTCTGTTAACTTTTGTTATTGTCAGGACACTATAGCCAACTATTCTTGTTATTATCATATATACTGTTACGACAGGGGAAGTCATGTGACGCTGGAAGCATGCACGCTGGAGTTTCTAGAAGGATCATGACTGTTTCTGGCAACTCTAGTCTTCTCCATGTGCCCTCTATGTTTTTTTGTACATAAGCCCGGCAAATAAAGCGGAGTTAATAATAACAGATAGAGAGATATAGAGACAGATAATTGAGTCAAGTGAGCAGTAGTGACCGTAAGTAAAATGCGTGAATCGTTGTGGATTATAGCGTTTGTTCAAGTTAAAGTGACCGTGGAAATTCTGTGTATTGCAAAGTTGTATTGAGAAAGAATAAACTAGTTTTATTTAAGAAAGGACTTATATCGCTGAAGTTCTACGGTAAGAATTTATACCGGGAAATTAACAAACGACTAGAGACGTAACAATATATATATAGGCACAACCCATGCCACACTCGAGTCATAAGTGATGAAAACCCTCTTTTGCCAGTTAGACAACATATTAATGCAACAACAATTTCACCACTAAACTTAGAACATTTGTTGCAGTATGGATAATTTATGCCCACTGTAGTAGACAAATATACAAAGTGAGCTGATAATGCAAATTAGCCATTTATTTTCAAGATGCTAAAAGCAGGTAGCATTTATACTATCTGAAGGCCCTAAGGATGAAGAATCTGATGTAGCTTGGCAGAATGATATGGTCAGGAAAAGTCCCACCTTCATGTATTGGGATCTCATCATGAAATATGAAACATTCATTCTCATCCTTGTTTGGTCCCACAGACAAAAAACAAAATGAAAACTTCCCCTTGTATGTGGAAGTGTTGGAACAGTTAACATCTCTGTTTTTTGCTTTGGATCACATGCATACAGGATGGGTGCATGTCCACATCTAAGACATGAAGTCATTGCCTCCATCGTCAAGACTGCAGAAGCAGTTTGAGGAAGAATACCTGCCAGATGATGATGTATAAAACCCAAAAAACTTTCAAAGTCACAAACAGGGTCCTGCATCTCAGACGTCTTTTCACAAACAGGTTAACAAGCTTGCAGAAACCATTCAAAAAATGAGAATCCTTTTCTGGATGATTTCTCAGATCTGGCGACACTTGACAGTCGCAACTGTGTGGACGTATCTGTAATAGAAGCACTGCACAACCGAGAAGACACTAGCAAGGAACATTATAAGGAATTTGTCAAAAATGTGCTTGTAGATCGCACTTGCTTCATTGCTGACCCTCTTCAAGAAGCCATCTGTACAGGGAAAGAAGATCAAAGTACTTCAAAATAATGTAGAACTTTTTGGTTGGTCGTATATTTCCATGCAGAGCCGAATCAGTGATCTGACAGAGGTTTTCGCTCATGAGATACAGTCCTTCCAACCTTCCCTCTCAGATTTTGGGAAGCTTTATTTGCCAAGAACAATGTATGAGTTACTGAAGTGTTTTGAACAGTCAGAGTTATCAGAACCACCTGAAGTGTACGACTGCAAAGTCCTAGATGGTACTTTCATTGTGCACTGTCTGTCCACTAATGGAATAATAACCTTTGATGAATATGCTGAGAGGGTTTACATTCCTCATTTATAAAAGCAACTGCAGGACACTGCAAGCTTAGATGTTGTATAGGACACATACATTCCTGACCGCTTGAAGGAGTCCACTCGGGAAAAGAGACGGAAAGAGGTGTGCAGAAAAGTGTCAGGGTAGGCAAAGTTGCTTGGTAATTGGATGGATTTCCTGCATGACTCAGAAAACAAGAAAGAGTTCTTTGAATTTCTGACTTCCAATATTTCAAAAATTATCTGTTCACCAGGTAAAACAGTATACATGACGTTTGGTCCATCCTTAGTTCACGTGCCAGTAGATTCAAATAACCCAATGCCAGACTGCAATCATGAAGAAGCTGACACACGAGTGGTAGTTCATGTATTGCATGCAATGAAACAGGGTAGCAAAAGTGTCCTAGTACATACTGTAGACACAGATGTTGTAGTTATCCTTGTGGGCACATTCCACCGTCTGATAATGACTCAACCTTTGGCTAACATATGGGTCGCATTCGGAATGGGCAGGAACTACAGATTCTACAATATCAACGCCCTCTGTGTCAGCCTTAGAGATGGTAGGTCTCAAGAATTTCCAGTTTTTCAAACAATATCTTGTTGTGACACCACATCAGCATTCAAAGGCAAGGGCAAGAAATCAGTGTGGCAAGCCTGGCAGGACCACAGTGAGGTCAAGAAACGTTCACCTATCTGGTTAGTTATCCCTTCCACGTTATGAGTGAAGAATCCGATTGTGTTTTCTGAATTGGAAAGGCTGATTTTCATATTGTACGATAATAATAGTACTTCTAACAGTGTAAATGAAGTAAGGAATGAACTTTTCTGTCAGAGGAATGTACCCATAAACAGACTGCCACCCACCAAGAATGCTTTGTTTCAACACGTGAGACGTGCCTTATACCAAGCAGAAAGCTGGACTACCAGCATACACACAGCAAGTGGTTCCTTTCCCAAAGGAATTTGCATGGACTAGAGTGTCAGAAACATGGGTTCCTGTTTGGATCACAATTCCTGAAGTCTCTAAAGCCTGCAGGGAATTGATCAGATGCTCATGTAATGGATACTGCTCAAAATGCAAATGCAGCAAATCCAATCTTGACTGTTCCCCTCTGTGCAATTGTAAATGTGGTACACAATCAGACAGTCAGAACAGTGTGTGTAGAATGATCAACTTGCTACTTCTATAGCCACCTACAGACAGTATGTTCCGAATTAACCAAAATATACATTGATTGCAATTTGTGCTGTAGGACCACACATTTTGCACCATTACCCGTGCGTGGCATGGGCTGCGCCTATTCATACTAACAAAAATAGTTGGCTATAGTGCCCTGACACTAAAAAAATATTGATAGAATGTTCGGTAGTTTTAAAATTTCATAATTAAGTGCTATTCTGACAGTTGCAACAAGTCTAAGCATAATATAAATGGCGGGTGGTGGCGATGTTGGATTTTGATGTATTATACAGAAACCCTTGATATTTCAAGAGGGCTCCTAGGCAAAGTTTGATAAGTGTTACCAAAAGAAACTTCATGCCAAATTTGGTGCTTGTATCAGCTCAATAACGGTAACCTCAAAATATTGCGCTAAGCGCCTGACTAATTGTGTTGATTTTCTTAACAACAAACAAAACGTTTTTCTTGACTACTTTTCCAAACGTGTAGCTACTTTTGATCGTAAATAGACCCGAAAGAGAATGCCTATTGTAGCCTTTTTGGTTAGAGTATTACATAATTAAACAGGAAGGGTGGAATAATTTAATAATCTTAAACCTCAGTCGGTAAATAATTATATTTATTTACAGAATATAATAATTCCAACCCTTTTTACTGCTATCACGAACTTGTGCACATATTAAGAAAAGAAAATCTAGGTGTTGTTGTTCGGATTTCAAAATGAAGACTATTTTCTGAAAATTTATAACATATTTTGCAATTTTTTGTCAATGATTTGATATAACAAGTACCAATGTTTTTGTTGAATTTTGTATGCCAATGTATAATGTCTATAACTTTAACAAAAATTGGGAACCTTCGTTAGTATTAATTTGCATAATTTTACGGTAGCCGTCACCATAACCACTAGTTTGATTGAATTGATTGAAATTCCTGTTGTCTTACAGGTAGTCCATATAAATGGAATAAAATATTCATATGCAGTTTAAAAATACGTTATATAGAACAGTAATCATATTTTCATGACTTTAATACAAATAAAATCACGTTTTTTATGTACACGTAATGGTTATTTGTTTTGTTGAATTTCGCGCGAAGCTACGCGAGGGCTATCTAAAGTGAAGAAGTCAACACCACTCACTGTCAACTCTTGGACTACAGTATTTTTACCAACGAATATTGGGATTGACATTATACCGCCTCCGTCCCCACGGCTGAAATGCGAGGATGTTCGGTGGCAGGATTCGATTCCGTAACTCATAGACTGCGGTCAAGCATTCTATTCATGTGATTAATTGATGCTCTTGCTATGGGCGTCCACAGAAATTTTTCCAGAGAGGGGCAAAATTTTCCGGGGGGGGGGGAGTAGTGGCTCTTGCGTTACTATTACTATATAGTAACTTGCATTCATGAGCACCTTCTTGCAGCCAATTAAAGAACCGCAACTGACTTAGGCAAAAGAAAGCTTTTAAGTTTACCTTTGGTGAAGTTGGAAGAAAAATCTGTAACATATGTAGGTAAAACGAAACTTTAAAGCACATTATCACTCACATAAATATTGTTACGCCTCTGTGTTCGTTGGCTAATTTCCCGTATAATTTCTTCGGATGAAACTTTAGCGATACAAGTCCTTTCTTAAATAAAACTAGTTTATTCTTTCTCAATTCAACTTTGCAATACACTTAATTTCCACAGCCACTTTAACTTGAACACACGCTATAATTCACAACGAACGATTCACGCACTTTCTTACTACCGCGCTTGACTCAATTGTCTATCTCTATCTCTGCCTGTCTGAAATTCAATTATTTACGCTGTCACTTTATTTGCCGGCTTATATACAATAAGAGCGTGCGTCTAGTAAACGCTCGAGCCTTCACGAATGTTCGAGTTACTCATTACGTGTCACGTGACTTCCGCTGTCTTGACAATATTTTTAACGTGGCATTGTTGATTAATTAAACATAATAATGAACAAACAAGCAAAATAGAACACAGTAACAATTACATTATAAAACAAATACGTGCCTTTAAGTATAACAAAAAGTTCACTACCGTACTGCAACAGCATACAATAATACATGACGTACTTCAAATCAAAATATTAAACCCCAAGTAATATAAGGAGAGTCAGTGCATCCATTAACTAAAAATACGTTTATTTACAGTACGTACTTTAAACAGTAGGTGTCAGTGTTGCGGCATAAAATTTCTGCTCTACGCACGTAGCGACGCCATAAAAATTTGGTTGGTTGTTTTAGAGCAAAGTTACTTTGGACTATCTGCTGGCCGCGTATTTTGTATTACTCACCATCATGCCCCAAGTTGAACAAAAAATGCGGCCTGACTAACTAATGAACGAATATTTGCTGTAAAATTCTTATCAATGCAAAAAGTGTAGCTACCAGTTTGGCTGCCAATTTTCATTTCATTCTTTTAAGACGCGCACTCAATTATCTTTTGGCCGCACCTTTTTTTTCACACTTAAGGTGTTTTTGATTAGATTGTATGTAATGTATGTGTGTTACCTTATAGCAAAGCCACATCGGGCTATCTGCTGTGTCTACCAAGGGGAATCGAACCTCTGATTTCAGCCCATTGTGTAGCCTTGTGCTTAATTACAAACAAACAAACAGTACTTAGGCTACACGACTGAGTACACACGTATATTAAGCTATATTTCGAAACTGTGAACTTTTAAGGCGAATGGCTTAAGATGCTATAAATGCTAGTAAATATAGACGGTGGTAAAGTTGGTACTATAGAATTAGATATACAAAAATAGGTACAAAAATTGGTATTGTTACGTCTCCGTTTGTTAATTAACTTTCCGTAACTTCGTTCCGACGAAACTTTAGCAACACAAGTTCTTTACTTTATAAAACTGGTTTATTCTTTCCGATATAACTTTACC
>NW_013667024.1:97230-103167 GCF_000517525.1 Limulus polyphemus
CACACACATTACATTAAACTCCCGTCACGTTGTCACCCTCCTTTATATACCAGTCTACCCCCCATCTAGTAAATTCTAGAGCATTCGCCAAGATACGGGATAGTTCTAGAAACGTGGCATCACACCAGTCATGTGACTCGCTGACGCAACAGTATAAACAAAATACCAATTATTATTTATACTTAGATTTAAGCCTAATAGAAAAATTTTTTCTGGATTAAGAACCATGTTAAATTAGGAAAAAAACAAAAGATGGGTTATTAATAAATGAGCTCAAGTAGTAACATTTCAACTCAAAAACTGTTTACGGTGTATAAAAACGTTATCAACGAAATATTTTCTAATAAAGGTAGTTTTATTTTAACAGAAGAAACAGGCCTTTTCGTAATTTAGTTTTTTCTTCTTACTTTTTAAACAGACAAACCGAGAGCTTTCATAATTAGTTTACTTAAGGAAATGTCAAATGGCAGAGAAAAGACACCTCTGTTGTTGAAGGACGATAACATACGAGCACTTTTCTCGATGTTGGATCTTGCCGGATATGGATACGTCACAAAAAAGCAATATGAAAATGGTAAATACAGTTTAATGTAGAAGCTTGTCTCGTACTTTAACCTTTTGAAAATAATTTTATTTAGACTTTCGTTGTATGTGCTGATCTAAAAACAATTTAAAAAAAGAGAAGCCGTGAAATAATGTTGGTTATTAAAATATACTTTTTTAAAAAATTGTAACGTTGATAATAAAACACAATCATAGCAGTTTTATTTCCATAAACATGTTAACATTTTTGTTTATATATATATATGTGTGTGTGTGTATAATCTGAAGGATAATCTCGGGAAAGCACGTTTTAGGATCATTTAAACTCTGCGTTGTTGTGTGCTAATCCAGCAACAAATGCACAGTTGTTATGCTATCTAGAACTAAATATAAAATTATTTTTATTGCTTTAAAAGACTCAAACGAAGATTATGTTAATCAAGTATTAAATATGAAAAATAATAAAGCAGCTTTTACAACTCGAACACATAAAACTGAAACATGAAGTGCAGGTTTATTAATCGCAAGTTAACATGCGACATAACATTGTAAATGTTCATGTACACAACTAACAACCCTACATTCTTTTCTGCTTTCTAAGTTTTGTCAACTTCTAACGCTGTAAAGATTAGGGGCTTTCTAAGCCTTGTTTTTTCTTCTTCCTTTTTAATCGCGAGAAACACCGAGTTTAATGTTTTTTGTTTTTTTCACATATTGACTTAAAAACAAAACTTTTATAGTTTACAGTTTCTTTTACAAGTAAATATGGAGTACTTGCGTTTTTATGTTAGTATATATGACTAACAGTCTGATTTCGGGAAGTGTGGAACGACAATAACTCTAAGACAAGGACATAGTGTGTGATTGGCGTAGATACGGGTGGAGTAGCCAGGACAACACAGAGTGGCCTGAGCCTTTGGAAGGGAGGATGAAGCAAGCATGACCTTAGCTAGCTATGAGGTCAGCGAGGCCCGGGCCTAGGTTAAAATTTGAAATTAAATGTAACGTACTATTTAATTTTATATCCATATGGAAGAGGCTGACCCTATGTGTTTGTCAGTGACTGGACTTCGGGTAAATTTTCACTCTGTTATTATTATTATTATCTTTTTGTTTGCTGGCAGGGAAGAGGATGATATATTCGTCCACGGTAACCTGACAATTGGCACTGCAAACAACTTCACAAAAGCCAAACGCCTATTGTGACGACCACGGTAACTTGACAACTGATATTGCAAACAACTTCACAAAAGCCAAGTGCCTATTGGGACGACCATGGTAACCTGACAAACCGACACTGCAAACAACTTCACAAAAGCCAAACACCTATTGGGACAACCACGGTAATCTAACAATTGGCACTGCAAACAACTTCACAAAAGCCAAGCACATATTGGGACGACCACGGTAACCTGACAATTGGCATTGCAAACAACTCCACAAAAGCCAAACACATATTGGGACGACCACGGTAACCTGACAATTGGCATTGCAAACAACTTCACAAAAGCCAAACACATATTGGGATGACCACGATAACCTGACAAACTGATACTGCAAACAACTGGTACTATACGGTCATGTGACCTCTTTGTTCCATACTGTATATATATATATGTAGACATATATATCTGTGTCAATGTAAACTACTTGTACCCGATGATGACAAAACCTTGTCGAAACACTGTACATTTGCTGTTATATTAAACTTATATTAAAGTTTTTCTTCATTACCCATTCAAGCCGTCTCCAACCATTATTAGTCTTAAAGTGGGTTCCTCGTCATCGAATAATTTCTTTGTCCTCTAACTGGATATGTGTATGTTTTGAACCTTTGTAGATTTGGGTCAGTTTTGTCCTCTTTGTCATACTATTTGCCTTCAGAGAGGCAAAGACCTGTTCAAAAAAGTCTGTCAAATGAGCAGTATTATTTCAACTTTGTTGCTGTGTAAAACTTTTTTTCTTCTTGTTTTTGCGCCATTAACTTCTTTATTTACACCTTACACTTTATTTCCAACACATGCCAATTTTTTATGCTTAAACTATTCGGACTTCATTCTTCAAATATCAATGGCTCACCGCCAGCTAGATTTTAGATTTACTCTTGAAACTGCGATTGGTTCCCCTATGGATCGATTCCCCTGTGGTAGAAACAGCATATTCGATCCCCTGTGGTAGAAACAGCATATAGTCCACTGTGGCTTTACTATAAAGACAAACAAATAGATACCTGCATGTAACTGATTCTTTACTTAATGATACCACAAAGATAAATTTAGGTTATTACTGCATAACAATTGGTTTAACCTGATATGAACAGGGGTCATAATATAGCGGACAATCAATGTACATTCCATTTTATTTTAGAATAAGTCAAAACTTTTGAGAAAATCTTTAATATATAATGTTTCCTTTTTATTAGTTAAGTAATCAACATAGATTACAAAATTAAATGCAGCTATTTTCAGTTGTCCGTAGTAACAGTAATCGAGCTCTGAATGGAAACACAGTTATTTAACATCTTCAAATATTTAGTTCTGAAGCTAGTTGGAGTCCGGGAACACGTGAGAACATCGCCTAGTGTGAAAAGTGATTCTGACATATTATCTTTGTCTACATTTGTAGAAGCTGTGTAAGTATCTTGTTTAATTAATTCACAATTTCTGACCAGACAAAGAATTGTTGCTTGATATATCATCTAATAAATAATTTTAATTTAGCGAATAACAGATCAAGTTTTATTATATAAATGTTAGCTAGAATTACTTAGACAACGTTATATATATGTTTATATTTACAAAAAGCTGTGTAATCACAAGTCCATACTTTTGCAACCCCTTCGTTTTATTTGAAATAAGAATAAGAGGCAAATGTTCAACTGCATTAATGTCGCTTTTTCTGAGCTATTCATATCAAGTTGAAAAAATAGGAAATGGTTTGAGTGGTATAAAAACGCAAATTACACCAGAGTAGATTAACTTTTCTTTTACAGGATTTTGTTGTAATATAATCATAGCATTGAGCTGATTGACAAAATTAACTCCAGTGAGTCTAAAAATGTCAATGGTTAGCTGATAAGAGTGGATTTTGTGGTAGACTATGAACTATGAAGTAGGCCTAGGAGACATGAATGAGTGAGAAAATTATCTTAACTTTAGTTGTTTCTTGCTTACATTCTTACATTTTCGTAGTAATATTTATATTCTTTTGTTATATTTTGTATTTTTTTTACTAATTTAATTATTCATGCTAATGTTGCTTTAATCTAATAAGCTATCTCTAAGTGGGCACCTGGATTTTTCAAATTTTCTATACAGCCTCTGAATAGCCATAGAGACTGAAGATGATCTCTCCTGAGGATGTGTTATTTGCTAAGCCTCCCTTGAATCTTTGTCTGTGGTCAAGTTAGGCTTAAATTAATGTTAGAATGCTGTTCTTTGTTCCTTTCCTGGCTAATTTGAAATTAGTAGGTAGTTGATAGTATGGAATCAGAAGGCTCTCACAATAATGCTACTGTTCCTGAGGCGATTATTCAACATTCTTCTAACAAAGCTTCCAGACTCCATGCTAAAAAAAGTTATTACTGAATAATCACCAATAAAATCTGAAGACACTCCACTTTTTCACGAAAGTAATAATCAATACATAAAATAAAACCCTGTTATACTGCTCCACTGTACACAAGTTAACCTGAGTATATGCAATGAATTAATCTTGATTAGAGTTTTGAAACAAATGAACTGTGAAAACTTGTTGACAGAGGTGTGGTGGTGGAAGTCAAATCCTACTCTTCTGCTCAGACTTTGCTTCTAGTATTTCAACTAGTTTAATGATCTGTGACTCTCCAATTTTCAAGATCCAGTAGAAAATGCAGAGGAATTGTTTCTTGAGTGTAGCTAGAGATAGGTATGGAGGATCTGCGTGAGGAACTTTGCAATTCTGCTTACAAGATCCTAGATGTCATACAACTAACTAAATAAAATCCTGCAGATACTTGGAGTGCTATTGAGGACAAAAATTTTACCCGCTCACATTATTATTGATTTTGAATTCTTCTCTGTCAGACTTTACATGAATAATAAAGTACATCATTTTCACCGTTATTCCTTTGAAAATATTGCTGCCCACTGTTGTAGTTGGGCTCTGTGTGCTAAATACGAGGCATTGGATTGGGACAAGAAGTCCATTAATTGTGTTATTTGTAGTGAAGCATATTCTGCACAAATCTAAGGGTCCAATTTTACAAACTAAGGAGATTGAATGCTTTAGTGCAGAACAACATTTACCTTCTAGAAAGTCTCGTTTGCTTTTTAACAAATTTACCAGAAAGGCACCTTACGAAGAACATCCTCTTACAACATTTCCAATATGGCACCTTTGATATAGGGGCAATCCCTTAGTGTTTCAGTTGCTACTTAGACTAAAACAGTTGATAGTTCTACCCAAATTATTCTCAATTGGACTGTCTCTTTTGTTGTGGAAGTTATATATAAGGTTGTTATCAGTTACATACTAGCTGGGAAGGGTTAAAATTATTACAAAGGCAGCACAAAACATCTTGGATATCAGATCCTTAAACCACAGGTTGTTCATGATGTCTTGTGATGATCTCCCATCTTCAAATTCTACAGTGGAATGCTCAAGGCTTTAATGTTCATGAATCTGAGCTTAAACACTTCACTGATTCACATTCACCTCACATTATTATAGTTTATAATAATTGAGGAACACCAAATTTTTGTTATACTTTTCCAGATTATCTTAATCATTCTCACAATGGATTTTGTTTTCATTTGGCAAGATATTAACTACTATTCAGTTGGAACATACTAGTTGTTACTTCAAAATGGTGGACATTATTGCTCAAATGCGCCATCTTGAAAAACTTAAACATAGTGATATATTCCTGACCCCTTTGATGTTGACCTACGTGTGTAAAATATTGAATAGTTTTTAAGTAAAGTTAATAAGTATGTTAGGTTTGTTATCAATTGAGTATATTTCTGTTAAACATTATTACTACATTATGAACACAGTAGTTTCATTTTAGGTGGAGAATTTGTTTGTAAACCTAGGTCTACAACTTGTGTCAGTGTGAATGCAGCATGTTGTAAATGTTAATTTGTTTTGAATTTCGTGAAGAGCTACTTGAGAGCTATCTACACTATCCATCGATAATTTAACAGTCAAGATGATAAAAAAACACATGTAGGCTCAAGAAACCAATTTAACACAAAGATACAAAACTCTATAACCTGAGCACTTTAAAAAACTAGACCTTTCTTCTTGAAGGGCAAACTGAAGTAGTGGTAGACTAGAGGGAAGGCAGATAATCATCACCACCCACCACCAACTCTTGGGCTACTCTTTTACCAATGAATAGTGGGATTGACT
>NW_013667024.1:103617-108986 GCF_000517525.1 Limulus polyphemus
AGTGGGATTGACTATAACATCCTCCAGGCTATAAGGGTGAGCATGTTGAGTACCTTAACCATATGGACATGCCAGGCCTTGATGCAATTTCGATACAGTAACTGACTGTATGCAATAGCTAACCTAATCCAAATACCACACTGAACTAAACTGACTCAATACTCATTCACTATTCATCATAAAATGTGATCAAAAGACTGACTCAATGCTTAACCGATTCTCGTACTAATAAACTATAACTGTCTTTCGATAATCTTCGTATTTACTAGAAGCTTGACGTCGAATTTAGGACATCTTAGGTTTCAAATTATAAATTTTTGAATCTCGATGTCATGTGCCCTCAAGTTAAAATCTTAATTTAAAGCATTGAAAATATTTTCCACAACACTATTTTCAAGCTTGAAACTAAGAATGGGCCTT
Source organism: Limulus polyphemus (assembly GCF_000517525.1). Taxonomy (NCBI): domain Eukaryota; kingdom Metazoa; phylum Arthropoda; class Merostomata; order Xiphosura; family Limulidae; genus Limulus; species Limulus polyphemus. The sequence goes on from NW_013667024.1 coordinate 104,038, forward strand.
TCTTTGATTTAGCATGAAAATTAAACTGTGTAGTAATTAATATTGTATAAGGTAAGTTCATATTATCAATCATACACTAGAACTACGTACTGTTATGTAAGACTATAAGCTAAAAGTTACTAAGCCAAGTGTCTATTATAATGTGTGTCATATATATATAAAGATATTTAAACATAGATAACTGAGAGGCTTACCTTTAATAAAATGTTCCACTAGAAACAATTATGCTGTTAGTGGTTGGATGTTGTGGGTCACAACCAAAAAAAGAAAATAAAAGAAGTACTCATGTAGCAGTATATGTACAATAATAATTTTCTTGAACAAAAACTTTAAATTTCAGGAAGTAAAATGGTATCTGGTCGAAAACTACACATAGGAATGATGTAATATGTGTTGTACTCCAAGTGACAAAACAGTTCACAAAGTAAACAAAGTTCAGTTAACAAGAGAAAAATGTAAATAGTTATGGGTCTGAGAGGAGATGACTTTATATTGTGTTAATTACACACAATTTCTTCTTCCTTTTGCAATTTCTAGACGTTTCCATGGAAGGTGTCACTGCAGAATTTCTTAGACTTGTACTGGGTTCTTTAAAAGCTTTGGTAATGTAGAGGCTTAGGGACATTGTAGTCTCTCTCTCTCCTTATTTTTATTATGGGATACTAGGTGACATGGTTGACAAATTCACTTTAGGAGATTTGACCTTATTTGATAAATATGTAATGTTTGGTTCTCTCAGTCTTTTCAAGATTTTCTCCTGGCACAGATTTTTTTCTAACATCTAGAGAAACAATTATGATCATCCCTTGTCCAGTGCACTCATCAACTGGATGAATTATTTATCTACAGATATATAAAGTGAATTTAATTTATTATCAAATCTGTTGTGCAGTCTTTGTTTCTCATTTCATTCAAGTCAAAATCCAGTTGAACTTCATAATAAATTGGCTGCTGAGCCTCTAGTTAGAGGGAGGGGGGTATTGTTTTTATCATTAGGAAATCAGTGCACCTCAAAATGCAACCCAGGGAATTATGTATTAAAATGTGAATATATTCTATGATCATAAAGAATTGATATTAATTTTGGTTAAGGATATACATGTAACAGAAGTTAAGCAAGATTGTGTTTATAAATTCACTGACATTGTTATTTAAACAAGACAGTGATTGTTCTTTATAGTTAAGGTAGTTACTGATTAATCTACATTAACTCTATAGTCTCAAAAAATTAATATAATGTGTAAATATATGTTTCTTCACAAAATTATATATAATATAAAATCTAAAGTAAGAAACATTTATTGGAAATATAAACATATTTTGTTATCATTTTATATCTTCAGACTAGTTCTCACATATCAAAATCTACAGGGATAATTTGAAACTATACTTTTGGGGTTGTCCCTCAGAAAGCTACAAATGGTGCAGTCTTTGATTATTTTACATATAAACAACATGTTATGATTTAAGGTACTGAGAAAAGATGTATTTTTTATTCATTAATATGCTAATAGTATAACAATATGCAATTTTAATCCTAATATTAACTTTAGGCTTGTAAAAACATTTTCAGGTGTTAAACTAAGACAATGGTTTTATTTATTTATTTTTCTACTAGGAAGCAAACACTGGAAGCTAGTGTTGCACGTAAATAGATGAGTATAACTTCAATTTCAAGATTGTGATGAATTCTTTGATTTTTTTCCCAGAGCAACAAAAATAAAACACATTAATAATCTTCATTATATTACTGTATGTAAATTATTACTTTTTGAATTACTTTGACATTTAAATTTTTTTGTGATTCACCCATTTTAAATATTTTTGCAATAGTTGGCTGGATTAGATTCTTCTCCCATCAATGCTCTGTAGAATTGTTTGTTGTGTTAAATAACTGGATTAAATTATTCTAACATCACTTTGTAGAATTATTTGTTGGGATGCTGGATTAACTTATTCTTCCGTTGCTGCTTTGTACGTCTGTTTGTTGTGTTAAATAACTGGATTAAGTTCTTCTAGCATCATTCTATAGAATTATTTGTTGGTTTTCTGTATACCTCAGTCATTAATTTGTTTGTTACATTAGATGGTTAATTTATTTAAGTTCATGACAAAGCCATTATGAATGTCACATTTAATAATGATAATAAGCTAAAATGGAATATGGTTAAAAACCCTAACATAAATTACATAAAGGCTCGATGTTGCTTTGATGTTAACATCAATATCATTAGGGACAACATGAAGTGGGGAAAATCAATATGACCTCCAAGTGACATTGGTATAGGGAGACACATTTGCTGTTGAATTTCACACAAAGATATTCAAGGACTATCTATGATAGCCATCTCTAATTTGGAAGTGATAGACTTCAAGGAAGACAGCTAGTCAACATCATCTACAACCAACTCTTGGGCTACTCTGTATTAATGACCATTAGATTATAATGCTCCCATTATTAAAAGGATGAGCATGTTCAATGATGAGAGTTGAGCACCCTAACTACCAGGCTATGTCTGGCCAGGAGGGCATGAAAATGTTGATTATTTATATAGGGAACCTCAACTATGGAATCAGCACTTCATCCTCAGTTGGCACCTTGTCAGTATATTTGTATTAATCATTATGTCACTAACAAAAGGTGCTAGCACCCTAAAATTTATAACCACACTAATCTACTTGTGCTTACCAGGAGTGTTTTTTAGGGGAACAATCCAAAAACAGATAATAATTGTTTGTTTACTTGTAATTAAACATAAAGCTACACAATGGGCTATCTGTGTTCTGCCCACCACGGGTATCGAAACCCGGATTCTAGCATTGTAAGTCCGCAGATATACCGCTGTGCCACATGTTATTTATTTGTTGAATCACCACCATGGACACTGGGAATATCATAAATAATGATTTTAATCGTACATGTACATCTGACATTAAAATGTGCACAGAAATATGAAGCTAATTTTGTACATGGAGTTACAGAAAATTATAGATACTAAAGATAAGGATTTATTGTACCTTCCTCAGTGCTGGGAAAGAATCATTTTGAAATTTTTAGGAACAACCTCGTGAATTTTATAACACCATATACAATTAGGGCTTGCAGATCGATCAGCAACATATTTTTTAATATAATAGCTTACTTTATTACTCCAATATTATCCAAGTTAAATGTTAGATTTTTTCTGCCAAACAACCATTCATAATAAGAACAAAAAATATTTGCTGCTACTGCTATTTACAGTGAGAATCGTTAATTATGGTTGCCAAATCACCATGTTAATGATCTTAGAATTCAAGTTACTCTCACAGTTATTAGTATTATATGGAAAAGACCAAAGTACATGCTTTCATATGGAACAGGGGACCAAAAAATGATTGGAAGGGTTGCATATGCTCTCCTCTCCTCCCCATTGTCAAGATATTAATGAAGTATATACGTGCAAATCATTAAGTACATATTAGTATTGGCTACTCTTTGAAAACTAGCATAAAAATATTTATCTTAAACCAACAGATACTTTAATTATGGGTACTATTTTGATCATCTGGAAATACTGATGTGATGTTCAGTTACTAGTGTGAAAAGTATAGTGCTATCTAATGTTTCTTATAGCCTTAGATGTATGGTCATGTCACGTTGATATATAAATCTTAATGTTGAATTCTAGGTGAAGTTTCGAATTAAACTGTACCATGCATTGATACAACAAATATTATATATGTTTTAAGCATAAATATGTAGTATAATCTATCATTCAATTCACTACTTGTCATTGAGTTATATCAGTTTCATCATTAACCCTGGAAAGGGCAAATCTAAAGAACAAGACTAGTCTTGATATAGTATATACGTATCTTTAGGTTCTTTGTATGCATGGTGAACAATATATAGGAATAACTTGGTTATATTGTATTTTATAAAAATATTCACATCAAATACAAAATATGCACATGAGCTTGAGTGGTATTCTTGTGTATAATGACATGCATGGTGTGTAATAGGTGGAAACAATAGATTGAATGTTTGTTGTTAAATGCAAAGCTACTCAATGGGCTATCTGTGCTGTGCCAACTATGGCTATAAAACCTCGCTTTTTAGCATTAGAAGCCTCCAGACTTACCGCTGGCTACTGGGGGTGGAAACAATAGAAATACATCTAACTTGGTTTATTTGGTAATATTTTCACAAAGGTATAACAGTTGCCTGGAATTGATGAGACCTTCAAAGTCCTTACATTCTTTCAAACTATATATCAAGTTCTACAATGCATTTCTGCCATTCTTTCTTCCAAAATCTTCATGGATAATTTTGAGTAAATGGTAAGATGGACAAACAACTTGTTAGTAAAACTGGGCATGGAAATTAACAATAACAAGAGCAAAAAACATTTGAATCATTGCTTTAGAATATCCATCAGTTTATAAGTTGATATATAAGCAGCTTACCAATAGATAAATATGCATATTCAAGAAAACAATTAGACCATCTCTGTGACATCACATGCAAATAAAGCCAATATGTAGATACAGGTACAGCTCGGAAAAGACCACAGAATAAAATGGTCTCGGGAGTTAACCATATTTTTGCAATATTGCTTAATTAGATGACAGTCGGGAAACCAATGTTAGAAAGAAATCAATGTGTCACTTGCAACACTGCTGCCCACAGCAAATAAGGCAGTTTTATTAAGTAAGGGCTTGTGTCGCTAAAGTCTCGTCGGAACGAAGTTACGGAAACTTAATTAACGAACGGAGACGTAACAAATTGGTGTCAGAAGTGGGATGAAAAAAAAATGTAAACGAGAGGCGGAAAATCAAACTACAGCTTAGCAGACTTGATGGCAGCAATACAAGAACAGCAAAAGAAACAAGAAGAGAGACAACAGCAGTTGCAAGAAAACCTGCAACAATAGCAGCTTGAACAACAAAATAAACAAGGAAAGAAA
>NW_013667024.1:109986-118167 GCF_000517525.1 Limulus polyphemus
TCACATTACTAGTGTGACGCCACGTTTCTAGAACTATCCTGTACCTTGGCGAATGCTCTAGCATTTACTAGCTATAGGGTAGTCTGGTATATAAAAGAGGGTGACAATGTGACGGGAATAATGTGTGTGTAGATAGTGAGTAATTGAACTGCAGCCAGAAGTATTGTTGATGTTCGTTGATATAGCGTTTGTTATAGAGCGATTGTTGAAAATAAGTGTATCGTAAAGTTGTATTCGGAAAGAATAAACCAGTTTTATTAAGTAAGGACTTGTGTCGCTAAAGTCTCGTCGGAACGAAGTTACGGAAAGTGAGACGTAACAGTATGTAAAATAATTGTGAGAAGAATAAAAATTCCTTGACAAAATATTTCAAGTTATTATTTCTTACGATAAAAGACAAGAAAATACACATCGATTCTTTCAAACTTATACATTCAACATGCTTACACCAGATGGTGCATTTATAACTTTTATCTTTTTCATATTAGTTAATTCCATTTATATTATTTGCTTTATAATTATTCATCAATGAAACTTTCTGGGACACTGTAGAGAAGACAGATTTGTCAGAATAATGTGCATGTATCCTACCTTTGAAGATGTGAAGAACAAACGAAACCTGTAAAATAACTGTGATAAGAATAAAAAAGTTCTTAACAAAATATTTCAATTTATTGTCTCTTGCGATAACAGACAAGCAAATACATATCTTTTCTTTCCAATTTTATAAATCCAACATGTTTGCTGTCTATCAGCACAGAATATACTTTACAATTAGGCAAGTAAATCCTTGAAAACCTCTGTACATTCCACAACTTGATGTCTAAACCTTCACTGCTGAAGAGTAAGACCCAATTTTAACAAGATAGCAGGAATCATTTGTAATATGTAATGGAAATAATGGATAGTAATTATAGGTATGGTTTAAAAAAGAACAGTTGTGTATATACAACCTAAAAATGAAAATGACATGGACTTTATAATGTATACTTTGAGTCAATGAAAATCTCATTACATCACAACATATATAATTTAAGATATTCGAGCCCCCAGTGGCACAGTGGTATGTCTACAAACTTACAATGCTAGAATCCGGGTTTTAATACCCGTGGTAAGCAGAACACAGATAGCTCATTGTGAAGCTTTGTGCTTAATTACAAACAAACAAAGATATTCAAAATTACATCCATTGTATGTAAGTACATCTTTAAAAAAAATGCCTAGGACATGGCCTCATCAATATCCTGTATAGGTGCATGGCACGATAATGGATAATAATCATAGGTGTGGTTGTAGAAAAAAAACAGTTGTGTAAGTATGACCTAAAAACAAAAGTGACATTTGTTTTATAAAACCTAACTGTAGACTATTAAATGAGCTATAAAAAGCCCCTGAAAATCTACCTAGTTTCATTATGCCTATAAACAGTCCAAGAGAGAGAGATAGTTAACTTCGAATATCTATTACATTATGGAAAACACAAAGGTAAAATTAATCCTTGTTACAAATTCTGTTCCCTTCATTTTTATGTCTGTTGTTTTATACATATTCCAATCTTATTGATAAACAATAACTATATATGAATAACAACTAAGACACAATTCAAATGCACTATTGGTTTCTGTAACAGGTATCTAGTAAACTTCCCCACTCAGTATCGGTGCAACAACATGAGTTATCATATTTTTCAGGAAAGCTGAACCACCTGAATATTCTCATGTATATCCACTGGGAAATGGCAGGTATATTGTGATTGTTCTATTTAATGATGAAGTGAAGATACACATTCGTCAATATAGAGACTATGGTAATGGCACATCATACCCTACCAAAGAAGATGTAACATTTACAAATGTTGAAAGCCAAGAATTTACATAACTGATACCATCAATGACTAAAGCCATACATTTGAAATACAGTGACTTTGGTCTGGATCATTCTAAACGTAATATTAGTGATGTATGTATGTATATTATAAACTGAACATGTAACCCCTGTCATACAAAAGCTTAGAAAGGAGAATTGCTGGGCTTCCAAAGTCAATTATTCCAGTCAAGCTGCTCATACATGCATGATGTTGGATCATAATGAAAATATCTGGCTATATGTGAGGACTGCTTTGACTGAAATGGATACAAACATTTTATTAGATGTGTTTCAAGATAGAGCTAGCGAACTAAATGTACATGATTATAAGAATTTAAATTCCATTGATTTTGTTGAAAGTAGGGAATTCATTCAAGAACTGCCTGACTTCCTAAGTAACTGTATTCTATATCTGTATGACAAATAAAATATTTTCAAGAGATTTGTTGTGTTTCCTCACCTACAAACAAGATTATTATGATACAAGAAGATTAATATATTCTACTTAAAGCAAATCACTCTGACAATATCTTCAAATAAATATACTCGATGGTTCCATCCTCTCAAGATATTTGTGAACGTTTCTTGCCACCCACTTATATTGCGTGAAATCTGTCTCTGTTAGAAATTGCTTCATAAATGGTTGTTTAAAGAAAAACACACCCATATAAACACTGTATAAACATTTGAATGCTAGTTCTTTTATAACATATAGTCCATCCTTCAGATAAAATCCTTCAATATCTATCATGGCCAAAGTCATCACGATGTATGGACATATATTGCTTGGGCACGTACACTATAATCTCATCTCCTGGAAATAAACCAGTTCCTAAACATAATTGTTCAGGAATTGGTGGTTTCAAATCGATGATTAAATATCCAGACACATGCCGAGTTGCATCTTGATAGGCTTTTTCAAAGTATTTGATATGTGTCAAAAATATTTGTCTTGCTAAAACATTCAGCTGAGACTGGTCTCTCACATTCTTAAACGAAATTGTGTATTGAGAGTTGAAACGAATGTTACTCATTTCTCTACCCTAATGAAATATATTCTGTATAATACATAATATGGATAAATTCAAATGGTGACTTCTATTTGTAAAAAGCTGGGAAACTCCTTTATTTTCTCCACTTTCACACATAAGATCATCAATTATAAAAGATTTGTCTTTTCAGGTTGTAAATATTCATGAAATTTTTCAGGTAAACTTCGACAAAACAGATATTAGGGATAGTTTGCATTAAGTTGCAAACAACTGTCGAAATTCACTATAGAACCATACAATGTTTTCTGCAGTAGGGTAAATAATATCATGATAATTTGATAACACATTGCTAACAAATGGGGTTTTACCACTTCAAATTGGACCCAACACTAAGCAAGTGAAAGGATGTTGTAATCCATCTTTAAGGGCGTGTTGGATATTAACACCTTCAGACTGTTGCATGTAGTCTAACCACTCTATACTTACCTGATCATAATTGGTTGTTGTATTGTATCTGTGGTTAGGTGCAAGTGCTATAGACTTTTGTGGTATAAGCTTGCTTCTGTATATGGCCACGATACAGAAGCAATAATCGTGTACCTGAAAGGATCAATATTGCAGGTGATGAGAAACTCATATCTGAACTGTAGACAGCACTAATGGAGTATGTCAAAGTCTGATTGACAGTACCTAATGAGATAAAATAAATAATGTGTTTCAACAAACTTTACTAAAGTTTGTTTTTGATTTTATCGTCATATACACACAGTTGCAAGATTATGTATATTTCAATTTTTAAGAACATACAATTTTAGGTACAATAACTTTTAACAACATAACTATCAAGTGAGGATGAACCTTAGCTGTACATCTTGTCTTGAAAATCGAAGATATACCCTTCTTCTTGGTACTGTTGGTACCAGTCCAGAAATTTCTCTTTTGTGGGTGTTTCCATGGTGTCAGGTAAATAGAAACTCATATCGGGTACAGGTGCTCGATACTTTTGGTACAGATGAGGAAAATGGTCATTATCTTTCCACCAATATGACGTGACATGTCTTGATGAAATTTTGGTGATATTATATGCATCTGGGATGTTTGCTAAATGTATGTTTAGGGAAAGAAAAGAACATAAATGTAGAATTATTGATTCAACTATGCCAAATTAATATAGATATTTGTTAACACTATTGGACATACACTTACCCCAGTTTCACTACCTTGGACAGATGTTTCATTCCTCTTGAATTCTGGATGTTGTTCATAGCGTGGATTTACTCTTTCACTTTCAGTAGATAGGTTGAAACTAAGTAGATTTTCAAGGCTTTTTATACTATGTTTAATTGCCTAAGGTATACTTTATAAAACACATGATGTTTTCATTTTAAGGCCATACTTACACAGCCATTCTTTTTTACTCTATAATTTCACACAACTCCGCCTTTCATTTCCATCATATACAGTCATTTTTTATAACTCTAATAGAAAATTGATAAGACCATGTCCTAGGCACATTCTTTCCAGCTTATACTTACATACATTGCAGGTCATTTCGAATATCATAAGTTACATATTTTTAGCTCTTACATCTTGTGATGTAATGAGATTTTCAAGGATTCTTTATAGCATGCTTCATTGACTCAAGGTAAACTTTATAAAACACATGGTATTTTCATTTTAAGGTCATATCTACAGAACTGTTTTTAAAAACAAAAGAAAAAACACACCTATAATTACTATCAATTATTGCCATTACACACTATAAGTGATTCCTACTACCATGTCGAAATAGGGTCTTGCCCTCCAGTGGTTAAAGCTTAGACATCAAGTTGTGGGATGTATGGAGGTGTTCAAGGGTTTTTATAGAACGTTTACTTGCATAATTGTAAAGTATATTCTGTGCTTATAGACAACAAACAAGTTAGATTTATAAAATGTGAAATAAAAGATATGTATTTGCTTGTCTTCTTTAGTAAGAAAAAGTCAATTGAAATATTTTGTCAAGAACTTTTTTATTGTTATCACAGTTACTTTACAGATTTTCTTTGTTCTTCACATCTTTAGTAGGTAGAATACACGCGCATCATTCTGATAAATTCGTCTTTCTCTACAGTATCTCAGAAACGTTTCCATGATAATTAATAATAAAAGAAAAGACTATACATTCAATGAACTAACATTTAAAAGATATATGGAGTGACATGCTATCTTGTGAAATTCTCTCACGATGTTTCTAAGGTAATCCTATTATATTGCCTAGCAAGGTGCATACACCAACATATCGAGGGTTTACGATGAGCGAGTTAATTACGAGTTGATGCAAATATGATTCGCTGGGAAGCTAGCTAGCTTTGTCCTTGGCTGCACACGCTGTTTTCCACCATTGAAGTTAGGTAATGTTTTCGTTTGTTTGTTTTTGAATTTCGCGCAAAGCTACACGAGGGCTATCTGCGCTAGCCGTCCCTAATTTAGCAGTGTAAGACTAGAGGGAAGGCAGCTAGTCATCACCACCGACCGCCAACTCTTGGGCTACTCTTTTACCAACGAATAGTGGGATTGACCGTCACATTATAACGACCCCACGGCAAAAAGGGCGAGCATGTTTGGTGTGACAGGAATTCGAACCCGCGGCCCTCAGATTGCGAGTCGAGTGCCTTAACCACCTGGCCATGCCGGGCCCTAATGTTTTCGTAAAAATACTAATGTCCGATGAGAATCCACTGAAGTTAAACAATTTGTAACGTTCGAAATTTATAAAATTTCCTGGTCAAATATCTTAAGTTTTCCGATTGATAAGCGTTATAAAAATCGCAGTTATAGCTTTCGAAGTTTATAGCACACTGATTATAGCGAACTATTAATAGACACTTTCTTTGGCGCGGCGCGTTGGTTGTATTTATAGGCATGGGAAGGTTTTTCTAGAAAATTCAGATTACATAATAATACTGAGCTATATTTAAATATTTACATATATATATATATATTGTTGATTCTTACTCTCGAGAATCTCTACAACTTTGGAGAATTGGCGGGAGTTTCGCAATACATATCTAACACTATAAGCTAGGCATGTTTTTAAATATAAACGCAATCCAAACAAGCGTTGACATTAAAATAAATATATAAAAATAAATTCGTTACACTAACTACTAACCCCACTGACCAGCTTATCAAACAACAGTGTTTTCATGCAAGATGGCTTAAAGACTACAGCATTACCACTCTCCCATCGCCAGGTCAGTTACCAGATGTGAACCCTATCTGTTTCGTGTGGCTCATACTTGATTGTTTTCTGTCAAATCGTCGCAACCAACCAATCTCTTGGAACACTGTCATCCAAGCCCTTCTTCAAGAGTGGGGTACAATATCGCACGCCCATCAAATATTGATGTTTATCTCTTTAAAAGTTTTATGTAGATATGACAAGTAATAATCGAAATATATTTGCTTTTAGCCTAAAGATACTCAATTGACTATTTGCGTTTTGTTAACGGGGAGGAATCGAATCCCTGATTCCAACATTTTAAGTCCGTGAAAGTATTAATGATTGACAGGAGAACAGAGATGTAAGATATTAAGAAACATCGCATGTTTCTGGGTACATTTAAAATTGTCAGTAGAAGAGCGTTCTTTTTTTTTTTAATCTATAAACGGGGCAGTGAAAAATTTAAAAGGTGTCTGTTTCATCGGGTAGTTTACTCGTGTGATAAAGAGCATGAACCAAATTTACTTAGGTTTCTGTTGATTTATCATTTAAAATGAAAAAGACCTTCTTCACGGTTCATTAATTTCATGAAAATTATTCTCACGTTTGATTATGGTTTAGTAAACAACCAATCAGAATAAAATAGTTTTCCACGTACACTGTAAAAAAAAGTGTCTTATAATTATATTTTAACAAAATAGCCAAGAAAATTGGATATCTGGGTATGTGTAATTTGTATGTCTTTATCTTCATTTATTATTTCAATTTGATATTAAAAATTGGTCGGTAGAAATAATTGTATTGTATTTTTATTTTCATCTATGCGCTATCTGTATTGAGGAAATAAATTAATGGTAAAGTGAACATGTGTTAAATCATCCATGGGTTTATAGTTTAAACTTGTTAGAAGACTTATGGACACACGAATAAACATGAAAACAAAGTATTTCGTGCCTGTTCAGTTCTCTTGATCAACTTCTGCGTTTGTTTTAAATCGTTTCTTATTGCTTTACACAAAAACTCTGTTTTATATTTAGTAGGAGAAAACAGCCGTTGCTTCGAAATTCAGTTATCTTGATAGCGTTTGATGCCTCTGTATAATTTTAAATATAATGTATTAGAACAGCTGACTACCTACTATAAACGAAAAAACAAAAAAATAAATAAAAAACAAGAGCAGATGTGAGAAAATACTTTCTGCTAACCATCACTTTTCTGCTCTGCTGATGTCACTTCCTGGATACCACTTAACGTCGTGTTCATCCTCGCGAGAAATAGAGGAATACATGTTGGTTTCGGAGAATGTAGACTTGACATATAGCTCGAGTTGAATGAACGTTATCTTACAAGTTATTTTTTCTTTGTTATAAGGCACCAATCATACCAACATAAATGGGCATGTTTTTATTCTAATCGTTTCCTTGTACTTGTGCTGTACGATGAGTAGCTTACGGTAAGACGGTCCCCCACCTCATTAATACCAATGCAAAATCTTTATTCACGTTCTTTTGCGCTATTGTCCCAGTTAATGCACATCGCGCACAGCTTTTCCGATCCCTGCCAGAAGTATTTATATGCAGTTGCAAAATGCTTCATTTATTTTAAACTGCATTTGTTATGACTTAAAGGGCACTCTTGGGGCCCATTTTATCTCATTTTATAGATAAAACGACTACCAACCACAAGAAGTTAATTTTTTCAATATAAAAAAATAATATCTATGTTCAATCTATTTTTTAAACTGGAAATTACATCTATAAATGACAAAGAGTTCATTTTAAAAACCCTCGCTTTTTCACGATATTCATCTGAATTGGTGATGTTTGTTTGTTTGTTATGAATTTCGCACAAAGCTACACGAAGGCTATCTGCGCTAGCCGTCCCTAATTTAGCAGTGTAAGACTAGAGGGAAGGCAGCTAGTCATCACCACCCACCGCCAACTCTTGGGCTACTCTTCTACCAACGAATAGTGGGATTGACCGTCACATTAACACCCCCACGGCTGAAAGGCCGAGCATGTTTGGTGTGACTGAATTGGTGAAAACCACGTTCAATGTTAATATGACCTTCTTACCCCTCCTTCGCCTATATATATATATATATATATATATATATAT
>NW_013667024.1:119147-124333 GCF_000517525.1 Limulus polyphemus
AAACGGAGACGTAACAATATACTACCATACATGAACGAGAGCAATCAGAGAAGTTGCATACTCTCGCTCAGTTTCAATGTGTGCCTGAAATTCGGTTCTAATACGATCACTTTTTACACAGTTATTACCAACATACTGAGAAAATTTCGTATATCTTCCTTATAAAAATATTTCAAAATGAACCAGATTTAGGGAAGACCATTCTGGGGGACACCCTGTCCCCTGCAAACATATCGCGTAAATTGGTTTATTATTTTTCGAGATACGCGCCCGGACATACGGACCCAAATGCCCCCTTCCGGAGGCCATGGTAATTACATTTACAATAAATTAATGAACCAGTCACGACCAAGTTGTTAGCTTGGACTGTGAATTTGAAGAATCACGTTTGGCGACCCATTGCCTCACAAACGTGCTTTGCATTTTGAGAGCGTTGGTGCGTTATAACAGCAATGGTCAAGCCCCTTGTTCGTCAGGACAAGAGTAACTCGAGAGTTGGCGGTGGATGCTGTCGACTTCATACAGTTTCTCTAGTCCATCCGTTCAAAATTAGGGATGGCTAAGTGCAGATAGGCCTTGTGTACTTTACGCAAAATTTTAAAACAAATTAATTATACTGAGCAACTAAACGTCTTGGCTATTTGTCGTTATTGATTATCCATATATTATCGCCATCTAGTGCCATTTTAAATTAATAACAAAAATATTACAGCAAGACACGACTGTAGCTTGAATATGGTACAATTTGAACAAATTAAAATCATCGCACACTTTAATTATGCAAGTTTATACGACAGAACAAATGATTCACTATATGTATAAACTATTCATTTCACTGTTCCTGAAATCTCACTGCATATATGTCGCTAAAGGCCTCTATGAATATCTTGTATAGTGAAAACCTCAGAAGCTGGTACTACCTCCACTTTTAACATGTTATAATAAAAACTGAGAAGCCATACGTTCATTAATAAATTAAATTAAAATGTCATAATTAACTGCGCTATATGATTTTGATAAAACTCCGAGTTACGAGCACACATTCTGAATTATTCGGATAAAACAGAAATAACCACAGAATTTCTTCCCTATTTAACAAATTCTTATTTTTATAAATATCACGACGTAACACATTATTTTGCTGTTATATTTGTGTAACTTAGCAATACACTTAATGAGAAACGTGCTCCACAAGTTATTTTTTATCATATCCTTAACGTTTGTTAGGAATTGCGCGCAAAGCTATACGAGGGCTAGCGAGTCAAATGCCTTAAGCACCTGGCCATGCCAGGCCTTTTCCTCTACCCACCAATTTTTTATGTTGTCGATAATACACCGCGTTTTTTATTACAACAATGAGAGAGGTAATAAAATCGGTTATAAATAAACTGGATATTGATTTATAATCAATCATTGAGTTGCTTTTGAGTTATCATTTTTGTAGAATGTTTACTGTTGATTTGATAATTAAACGTGTATTGTTTCCGAGTGCTTAAATGCACAAGTCCTAAGAATACGATGTATTATTGTTTTGTAGCAACTTAACTGAGTTGTGTGTACAGTTCGCTTAATTAAACGGTTTGAAAAGTCTCTTATTCTTAAAAGCTTCGCGTAAGCTAACACTAAAGTAACTGATACATCTTTTATTTTCAAAAGCTTCGTACAAGTTAACACTAAATCGGATGTGTTTTTATGTTGAGATGACGACAAAAAAAAAAAAAAGATGGACATTTCGTAGGTATGTTAAAAACGATTTTTTTTTTCACGTGGGATATTTTTCCAGTCGTTGCAGTTCACTTTTATTATCGTTATACCTCAGAACAGTTGTCAGACAACGTAATGGAAAATAAGTTGTTGTTTGTAACTTTTAATCCGTGACGCGGTGAAACTTTTTAAAGAAAGTGTATTGCTTCAAGCACTCTAAGTAGCTGTAGTTTATGTAAGCACGTGTCGTATGGAATATACATACACAGGTTTCTAAGTAATGTACTAAACAAATAAAAATCAAGTCAGCATTTCACCAAAATATTCCGTGCAATCTTGTAACTTAAGTTTGTTAATTATGTTTTATAAATGTTCTTAAATATTTAACACGGTCACGTAGGCAAATCTTTATAGCTAAATACAACCTTTGTGCTGTAATTATGCACGATCAAATATCCAAATAAACTGTAATAATGATGGTTGTTTCTATAGGTTCACAGTTTTAAGACACCACTTAGATGTGTTTTTGGAGTTTCCTGCTATATTCGGCGTTTTTCTTATACTTTTCACGTCTTTTTAAAAATCAATTTTAACTTTGGGCAGTGGTGGACATCATAAGTTAACCCGCAAGACTCGTGTGCCATCCTCATACAGTCCACAAGCGACGCAAGACCCGTTTACCAGTCATAAGCCAAATAGGATATTTTTGAATAAAAATTAGCTTTGTATGAAATATATTGGACTTTTAATTACTCTCTCTCTCTTTACCGACGATCTTCAAAAATAATTGAAGTTTACATATTAATTTCCTAACTTTAACACACCTGGATTTAGCCTACTACCACTTACAAATAGCATTAACCCTTGCAAACAACTCCCGCTGTTTCAAGATTTTAAATAAGATGCAGGGGTGTCTCAGATTGACCCCACCCCCACTAGAGAGCTACGGATCATTTCCCACCACTGGTTTTGGGCGTATGTAGTTACAAGTATGTGTGATTGTATGTATGCAAACACACACATACCAAGTTTTTAAGTAACGCAGTAAACAAACAAGTACTATGTTTCGTGTATAACATGCGTTCAAATCACCCACAAGTTATATGATAACAGGATAAGCGCCGGTTTGTAAAGAACTTTCTCTATCCATATCATAAATTACCAAGTTAACAAAGCATGTCTAAATAAAAACGGGTCAATACATTTATAATTTGTACCATACTTTATTATGCCTATCATAAACATGAAATTAACATATCCAAATAAAAAGGGTCAGCACAATTATAATATCTACCACCATTCAATTCATTACGTTGATAAACATCCGAACACCATTAAAACTAAACCAACTTAAAACAGAACACATAAAGATAGAACAACAGGCGTTTATGTTTGTTTCTAATTAAGCACAAAGCTACAAAATGGGATATCTGTGCTCTGCCCACGACGAGTATCGAAACTCGGTTTCGAGCGTTGCAAGTTCGCAGACATGCCGCTGTGCCACTAGAGGGCGGGCGTTTATGTTATACCATGCCAATCCTGTAAGAAAGGTTATGTAGGTGAAACTGGAAAGTCTTGAAACGAGAATTTCTGAACATAAATTAAATACCGGAACACAAACGATGACATTTTTCTTTATACGAGAGATTCTGACGATCAAATCGATTGGAAATCAACAATAACTTTATACAAAACAGATAGCTACATAGAAAGAAGGATCATTAAAAGCCTTAATCAATATCTCGACTATTTTCAACACCCACATGGTCACTAAAATAAATAAATTCGTGATCTCCTGTGTTCGTAATGAAATTTAAAGTGTCGGAGTATCACGTAGGCGTTGTTGGTCAGCCCCCCCCCCCTCCATACTAACTCGGAGCTTTGACAGAGTAAAAACCGAGTATTTAGAAGGAAAAGTTCTAAATGTATGTAGTTGACCGCAATTCGAGTCAGATTTTAACCCTAGCCCTTCCTATAACATCATTTGTTACTATGGTTTTCAAACGAGACCCAAAACTCGAGCGCTGAAGAAGAACAGTGAACTATTCGAAAGCGCTCAATTTTTTGGTTTCGTTTGAAAATTATTACAACTTTTGTATGCGATACTGTGAGCTAACTTCTATCAGAAGCATTTGGTACTACTTAGTTATCACATAACAACGCTGTCACCGATCTTAAACTGGACAGGAATATCTTAAACATCTTTCTGGTAATAATATACAGTTGAAGCAAGGAGTTTCGGGAAACATTAGTTTTAAAACTAGAGAAATCGTCATTGTTCCGAAGTTAGTGATCTTGTTAGAAGCTAATTTTCTGATCAAGTTTGTTTCAACTGTTTGAACATGTACCAAATATGGAAAACCGAATCGTCGATATCTCATCAATACAGACCTGAAAAAAAAAGTCTACATAATTAAAGACAGGCATGTTTTAAACACACGCGCAATCAACGTGGGAACTATTGTAGGCTACTTTCAAAATTGTTTACAGATCAGATTCTAGGTGCAAATCAACGTGCCCTTAACATTTTTTACGTCCAATCACTAAATGATTTAATCATCACGTGATCTCAACGACTCATGAAATGGCAACTTCTTTAGGCTAAAGCTTGCAAACTAGCTTTGTCAAATACACTGTTTGTTTGTTCTAGAGCAAAGACACATTGGGCCATCTGCTTTGTCCACCGCGGGGAATCGAACCTCGGATTTAGCGTTGTAGTTTCGTGAGCATATCACTGTCCCACCGGGGGACCAAATACGTTAACGAAATGATCTAAGTATTCAAAGTTGTGTGTAATATAGTAAACAGGCAACATTATTGTTTCGAACGCAACCTGGACATTTTGAGACACTGTCGGCCTGGACTTTACTAAATATCCTTTAGTTAACTACTTTTACATTACCCTATTTAAGACTGACATTATCTTAAATAATGATGGAATTTGAAACAATACAACAGAAAATGTATAATAGGGTTTTTTTATTATAATTTTCAAAAATATACATTAGTAAACAATATTATCGTAGACTAAGAAAATATTTAAAAGTTTTAGTATACGAAAGTAAGTAAAAAAGCCTACACACGTCTTCAATAAACGATGTAATATCATTGGTCAGTGTATTATAAACACACACGTCTTCAATAAACAATGTAATATCATTGGTCAGTGTATTATAAACACGCACGTCTTCAATAAACAATGTAATATCATTGGTCAGTGTATTATAAACACGCACGTCTTCAATAAACGATGTAATATCATTGGTCAGTGTATTATAAACACGCACGTCTTCAATAAACGATGTAATATCATTGGTCAGTGTATTATAAACACACACGTCTTCAATAAACGATGTAATATCATTGGTCAGTGTATTATAAACCACACGTCTTACAATAAACGATCTGTAATATACATTGGTCAGTGTATATAACTACACAACGTCTTACAATAACGACTTGATAATGTACATTAGGTCAGT